>NC_091747.1:71693000-71860500 GCF_043380555.1 Nothobranchius furzeri | reverse complement strand
AGGAATACAGAGCAGATTACGGCCTGAAAGAGACTCAAGAAATGTGGGAAACTGAACTGGAAACAGTTTAAGATACGAGTTTCTGCTTAAGCTAGCTCTGTCATCCCCCCCCCCCCCGATACAAAAATCCCGGTTTGGACATTTACACGTTCTTAAATCACAACAGTATGTTTCCCACCAGTTGGCTCCTTGGGGCAGACATCAGGCAGGGAGCAAATGGTCCGTAGGCGAGGAGGGGAGGGGCCACACTCCTTGTGGTAGACCCTACCTTGGCCTCTATTGGTGGAGCGGAGCAGTGGGGTGGAGCTGTGGCTGGAGGCCATGACATGAGGACTCTCCTCCTGCAGGCTAGCTGGAAGCACAAACAGAGCAGGTTTAGCTAAAAGAAGGGAAACGGAGTCTAAAGAAATACTTGAGCTAGTTCTTAAACAGGTGGAGAGGCGTCAGAGGATTAAACAACGTTTAGATCAGTGATAGGGATGGGTACCTTTGACATTTGAATCGATTTGGTACTAATTCCCGGTACCTATGAATCGATACCGGTACTTAACGGTACCAATTTTCGATATTTTTGAGTGTTTAATATTTTAATTCTCTTTTATAATTAAATATATTTTTTTCTCAATTTATAACCATATTTGATAAATATCACGATAAATAACATACAACTGGTTGTATTTTAACATCGTCCTTGTAGTTTTATAAGCTGATAATTAAACTGAAGCAAACATCTTTACTGTGAACTAAATTTACTGTGTATCTTCATTCCTTTTGCCGTCGTTTTTCATTTGATTTTTCCTACTGGGAAGATAGAATTTCCGAGGAGAAAGCGAACGCACCATTAGTTGATAACAACGGTGGCAATGGAAGCTAACATATCAAGCTAACGTTATCTTTAACAGTTTATTTAGCTGCTGGAGCAGATTAAAACGATGATGCCTCACACTTAGATCGTTGTCACTGGTTTCGTCTTCACCCAATCACCCGTCGCATTTAGTAAAGTGAAGCCAAACTTTAGAGCGCGTTCATGTTCTTCTAGTCGGAAATTCGGAGTTCCGAGGAGAAAGCGAACGCACCATTAGTGAAACGGAAGCTAACATATCAAGGTAACGTTATCTTAAACATTTTATTTACCTACCAGAGCAGATTAAGATGAGGATGTCTCACTTAGATCGTTGTCGCTGGTTTCATCATCACCCAGTTACCCATCACATTTAGTGAAGTGGACCCAAGCTTTAACGTGCGTTCTTTCTACCATGCTGCTCTGTTTACAACTCGCTCGCAGGGACCATCGACATATAGCAGGGACCGCTGACATAACGCCCTTGCGCATGTGTAGCTGTCTTGGCAAGTTCTCGTTATGAAGGACGGGTACCGAAACGAGGCACCGTTTGAAACTACGTGAATCGGTGCTCGGTCGGTACTATGGAATTCGGTCTGTACCTTAAAAAGTACCGAATTCGGTACCCATCCCACAGAGACTTTACACGTCATCAATAAACAAAAGCGCTTCCATCAATGTGTCATTCAACAAAATTTCAGTTTATGCAGAACTATCAGTTATTAATTAGCGTTTAAGACTCTTTGCAGTATAAAAAACTGTCTGAATCCACTTAGACTCAGCATCTCCGACACTAAACAAAGTAGGTGCTCACGGTTTGCTGCAGGCTGTGGCTTGCTTTTGCGTTTTTAGTCATTTATCTGCTGAATCGAAGTTCAAATACACTTGAACCCAGCTCATCACGTCTTCAGCACATGTACTGTATGAATGTGAGTGCATTTACACATAACCAACATGAGAAATTCATCAATAATGGCTCTAACTGAATCTCTCATCTGCTGAATTCAGCACATTAGTTGACTCAGAATGTTTTTATCAGCTCAATCATCCGTTTCTCTGCTAACCTGGATGGATAAAAGGCTCAAACCAGAAACTTACATTACATTCCAACTTTACAAAACCCATTTTCCCTGAGGCCCACATCAGCATTAAAGGGCCGGTTGTAGGACTATACGAATACCATGACATCTATATTTTATTATTAGCCTATTATACAAAACCAAAAGAAAACCTAGGACCATGATCACTTGCCAGTATCTCTGCAGCTGTAGATTCGGCCGAGCTGGATGATCGGTTCTGTCACGCACAAAATTTGAAAATGGAGCGAGGGTTTTCCTTTATTAATGAGAATTTGCAGATGTTTCTCATTAGAAAACTGCTTAAAAATAACCCATCTGATCCAAAGAATGCCGAGAGGCCAGCGGGGTGGGATACGGTTACCAGTTAAGATACAGAGTTCAGACACTCCCATAGGCTTCAATAAAAAGACTGGAATGTGAAAGTAACATCAGCTATGGAGCTCCCAATTGTTCCAACATTGAACGCTGTTCATTCTGTTTCAGAGTTTTTTCCTTCCGGTAAAAAAACACGATGGCACTGTGAAGTGTTAGCTGACTGCCTCGGACCAACATAAGTCAGTAATGGTTTTTTATGTAGCGAGTTTTAGTAAATTGTGTAACCGGTTAGTCATAGTTTTGACTGCAGCTAGCTTACTGTTAGCGGTCGATCTTTGTGGGTTTAAACAAGCCTATTTCTGTTTGATTCAGCTTTTTAACGTATTCAGCACGGTTAAAAATATCCATTTGAAGTTTTGTGAATTCTTCAGAGATTTCAGAGTTTCAAATGGCTCCAACTCAGTGTAGTAGAGGACTTTATAAGTAAAGGTTTTAAAGGGATATTCCAACCTAAATTAAATTTGTCTGTTGACATATTTCCCAGAGTTGGATAAGTGGGATAAAACCATTTGTAACCAGCCTAGTCATTCCCTGACCCAGGTGTACTCCCTTAGCTTTAGCTTAGCGTAAAACACAGTAAGTGAATGGATCCAACTAGCATTGTGAACATAAAAAGACCTTAAAGTGCATCTTTAATGTTCTTTAAAATGGTAGAAAAACATCATCTAAGGTCAAAACGTTACTTTGGTCTTCCTTCCAGGTTTTCAGATAACTAGCAGGTGTTTAAAAATACTAAATCAAGGGAAGTGAGCAGGCTTCCCTGAAAAACGTGCGGTTTTGGAGTCACGTGACTCATTACGTACCTCACGGAAAACTTAGAGAACTTGGAGTGCTCGACTCCGGTTATTTTTAGTTGCTGAGGTAACACCAATTCAACTAGTTTAACGATGGTTATGTTTGTGTATGTTGGGGATGTACAAACTCCTGTTTGTCTGGACACCATGTTCATCAATTTCCACAACAGACAATGAATATGAGAAGCATAGAGTTTAGATCGTATAAACGTAGAGGCGACATGGGCAATGGCTTTCTATTGGTGCTGGTAAATGCAGGTTGCCATATTGAATGGCTCATCAGTGACACCCAGTGCATTTATTGGGCTAGAAAATGAAATAGCAATCCCAATTAATCGGTTTTCAATAGCATACCATTCTTGGAACTGTAGACTGCACAAAAACAGGCATAGTTACTCACTCAGCATGGACTCCAATTAGGTTTTAACCCTCCCACTGTCCTAATGGGTGTGACCCCGCGAGGAAAGTTGACCATTGATCAGGGTTGATGGTTTATCCCTTGGGTCCATGTGGCAGGGGTGAGGAGTGAGCACCACCTCACCCCTGCCACGTGGACTTCAAGGGATAAACCATGAATCCTGCTCAAGGGTCAAATTTCCTCGCGAGGTCACCCATAAAGACCGTGTGAGGGTTAAAGAGTGAGGGATCCATCCAATATGGCGGCAAAGTGTTTACACTCCAGCGTTCTACGTATTCTGTTAGTTGGATGATCTTGGATCTCATTCTCACTGGAAGGTGACCAGTGTGCCAAGTCCCAGTGGAAACCAAAGTAATGGGGCCATAATGAAAGGCCATCAGGGATGATGATAGAGGCACATGACTCAAATATGTCAGCATGCAACATAATCATTTGCAGTGGGAAAGTAGGTAGGTGTGCTGCCACAGCACATCCCAATCAGCCCATCAAGGTTCCAAGCATGGCGTGAAAAATGGATGCTGAAGTAGTAATAATTACAGTAGTAATAATTGAGCAAACAGTGGAAGACCAAGCTGCAGCCAGGCAGATGTTTTATATCAACATACCACTGTTCAGCGACGTAGAAGAGGGCAAAACAAAACCCTGGTGGAATGCCCTCTCAGCCTATCAGGGAGCTACACCTTGATGAAGCACAAGCGAGTAAAAATGCCAAACACAAGCAGTGAAAAGGCGTTGGGCCGACATAGGACGTTCGATGGAACGACCCCTATAATACACAAAAAGACTGAGCGTTGCAGCGCAGCGGTGCTTGAGGCATTGCAAGCGATCACGCTCACCGGTAAGAGTAGGTGGATGGTCTTCTCATCAGGATTGTGGGGAGTTGGGCTGCCACTAGGGGTTGCATGGCTTAATTTTTTTTAAAGTCGACAGTCAAGTAATGAAAATCGAGTCGACTTCGACTAGTCGTTGATGACGTCATACACCTGAAGTGGCACTGGGGGGGGGGGGGGGGGTTGGTAGGTTCGCTGGAGTTTTTGACAATTAAAATTGCTCCCACACTTTCTAAGTTAAACATCTCTTCTAACAACGGTAGTTTCTGCATCCTACATCAGCCCTCTCCCCCCTCCCCCTGCTTCAGCCCTCTTCCCCCTCCCCCTACTTCAGCCCTCTCCCCCCTCCCCCTGCTTCAGCCCTCTCCCCCCTCCCCCTGCGCAGCAGCCGCAAACTCACTGATGCGCCTGCAGCCTCTCGGAGTTCCTGCTGCTCTAAACATTAAAATAATTATTTCATTTTCTGTTTCTCACTTCTGATTACCTTCAATGGTGTCTGTTTGTTGCAACCAGCAGATACAAAAACTAACTTGTTTTTATTTGACTATTTTTCTGTCCTGCCTGTTTATTATCTTCCTGCATCTCCTCTCAATCCTAAAGAAAAACTGCTACCTGGGTTCATAAATATTCACCTCATGAGTTACCTTTGAACTGCAGTTCTAAAAGATCTGCCGACCGCAAAAACAGGGGAGTGCCGCTGCTCGCCGGCCAACTACAACGGGACTGTTTTTGCTGCGGAGTTCGTGCCGGAGCGGAGCGGAGATAGTGGAATTTTGGGGTTGCGTCACCGGGGGACAAAACAGCTGATGCGCCTTGCTCCGCAGCAGCGAAACGCATCATGCACAAATAACAGACAGAAAACATTAAAGGAAATGAGCCGACATGAACAATCGCGTGTTTAATTTGTTTTTGAGGTGGTGACACCTGATTAGGCGGTGCTCAGGACGCAGATGTCTGGAGCGCGTCAACGATCAGAGCAAACTGGTTAAGATTAGGATGGGGGTGAGGGGAAGGTAAAATTGCAAGAGAGAAAAGGTCACAGTTTGGTTAAATGTCCGTTTTACCGCCGGTGTCAGTACCGACGCTCTGGCACAGCGCGTCGCCCCCGCCTCCCGATGCGCAGGGGCTCATCACCTGCTGTCTTTTTCGAGGACTGCATCTTGTCAGTCATTATCACGTGACAGCAACTAGTCGATGACAGGCATAAAAAGTCACTACAGAGCCGTGAAGTCAACTAGTCGACTAGTTCATACAACCCCTAACTGCCACAAACGGCTATTTTAATAGTCGACTAATCGCCAGTTTGGTTGACGATTATTCGACTAATCTCTCCATGTGGGCCTGCTGGAGAGCCCTCGGAAGGACGGACAGAGTCTAGCTCTCTTTTCTAAACATCCGTCCGTGGAGACGGAGAACGCAAGCTTGTGATTGGTCAGGGCACTGTTGCCATTGCGCCTTCAAAAACAAAGAGAGCCGAGGATGTCTAGCGCAGACATCGAGCAGCTTGAAGAATACCTCGAGGAAAAACTCTAAAATATGAATGTTTTATTCCCCCGTGACTAGAGGAGAGAAAAGCAAGCAAGAATTTTATTCATGGACGGAAATGATGGAAAACGTGGGTTTAGAGGTGGCGAGTGTAAGAAGAGGTGGAGGAGAATGAGGGACAAATTTGTCCGCGTTAAAGATTCTCTTAAATACAAAAAAAAAAAAATAAAACACAATATAAACAGACTATCTTGGACGGGATATGTGACAGGATACCACAGAACAGCGCTACGCCCTCTGCTGTCCTGGCGGGGAATTGCTTTGCAACACTCCCCAGGAGACGGAGAAGTATGAGAGCAAAATGTCTCCGTCCGTGCGTCTCTCCCTGTTGGAGCTGAAGGAGAAGTATAAATTAGGCTTAAGAAGGTGCTATACACACACAGGTCGTTTTCCATTTACTATATCAACTTACCAAGATCATTATTTGCTTTACACTGTAGACTGTTGTTTTTAATCATCAATATCATACATATGTGGATCCAAGAAGAACATCAACATGATATAATTTAGTTGGGTTTGTGATCTGATATGTTGCTGTAGTTAAATTAATAGTTTCCATGTATGACCACAATCAGGATTAGATGATGGACGACTGATTGATAAAATGTACGTGACAGTGTGCCAAATGCAAACACACCACCAGTACCACACATCGACATACATACCACATCAAACTGCACCTGGCCTAGTAGTAGTTTTCAAGGCTAAGAACACCCACATGGCTCAAGGTGAGTGCTCCGATAATAATCCAGTCAAGCCATCATGTGTAAGAACCCTCTTAGTTTATGAAAAAACTACTTTGCTGTATGCACACTGCTTGGTACTGCAACTGTTGTGAAATGAAGAGCTGGCCAAAAAGAAAATAACTGCTATATCAATTTTTGTTCTTGAACATTTTCATTATAACACTTTGCAGGAGATTTTAATTTGCAAACTATCCTGAATGTTAAGAGTTCACACTGTATTCAAGTCAAGAGTGAAAATGAACTATTGACCAATCAGCGTAAAAACAGGTAAAACTGGAAGGACATTAAACTACATCTACAGAAGGAAAAGCTGCTGTCAAACTAAAACTTTACAAAGACGTTCTCGAGCCCAAACAGAAGAACAAGTTAAGCCAAAATACTAACAAGTATGCAGTTACATTTACTAGAGACACTTTTAAAACGTACCCCCCTGTCCTTTACTTGACTAATATTAATATGAAGTACCTCTAATTACTTGGCAACAGTTACTTATAGTTACTTCACTGAGCGGAGTCTGGTTTAAATCTGCTGGGCCTGCTGAAGGTGAATGTAATGTTACTGTTCTTACATTACATGAAGATTTGTTGTGAACCTGACATTATTTACTCCAGTCATTTTGATGACTGGTTCATTTTTGAGTAAAATTATATTATTAAAGGAACTACAATAATCTGTTGATTACAATCTATTCTACCACCTCTGATAACAAACACGTTTAGAGCAAACTATTAACTTCCCAGCGGGATTTATGTCACTAACCTGAGCTGTCAGAACTGCTGTGTGGAGAGCGAGCTAACTAGCCTTTAGCTTGGTCCCGCTTCGAGCCTTGTCCGGAGATGTTAGCAGAACAACCACAGAGCTGACAGCGAAGTCAGATGAAAAATAATCACATGACACAATAACCTTACTCTCATTTTCTGTCTCAGAGGCTGACCGGATAATCACTACCTGTAGCCAGTACCATAAGCTAATGATAAAGCTAATGTTGTTAGCTGCGGTCACACGTAGACAGAGAACAGCTAGCAAACAAACAGCACCACATAAGAACAATACAAATAAACAAATCCTAAATATTTTATAAACTACCGAGCTTCAGTCCCGTCTGTACCTGTCGTGTGATGCGCAGCAGCCGGTGTTTCTCCTCTGCAACATCACAGGAGCAACAGAGGAGCGGAGGGGAAACCAACTTGACACATGAAACAAAGTAGAACCCACTAACGTACGTACGTACGTACACACGTAGACACCTCGCGTTACCTATTGCAGCTACCGTAGTGGCTGGCCGCCATCTTAGATGGGTCTCTATTCATCCCCAGTTCATTAATTAAAAAAAAAAACACAACATTTTATCATTACACACAGGCTAAGATATTTCAAATGTTTCTTTTCATTTTGATGATTATAACTGACAACTAATGAAAATTACAATTTCAGTAACTCAGAATATTAGAATAATGTAAAAAGGTTCAATATTAAAGGCCACCGGTGCCACACTAATCAGCTAATTAATGAACTCGAGTCCAGGTTGTAAGGTATGGCAGGTCAGAGATGGAGACTGCCACGCAGCGTGGTGCGAGAAGACCGGTAGAGCAACGAGTCTCAACGAGTCTTTCCTTTTCTCAACAACTAGTTTATTTTGGTCATGAAACAAAAGTGAGACAAGCTTTACGGAAAGCGTACCGTACACCATCGACATGGTGTACACACAGGAGACCTTCCTACTGACAACATAACGAACTGATTATATAGGCAAGTGCTGCCACCTCGTGGTGACATACTGTATTACACCAATAACAGCAGCAGCTGTTACAAGGTCAGCAAATAAAAGACAAATCGATGAAAAATATCTCAACGCCCCCAAACTTGGTTACAATTATACACAGGCAGCAGCAGAAATCTCAAGTATTGTTTATTGTTTTCAATTGTACTAAAACAGTCAATGTGCAGAATGACAGCAAGGCAAAAACCATGAGTCAGCATTTTCTGAGGTTCGAGCAAACTGAAAATCTTTGTGTGATGACAGATTTCTGTTTACAGACAGGGGCTTTAAAGACGGGCTCAAAACAAACAAAATAAAAACAAGATGTTTAAAAATCTAACGTTTAACGTATCCTCATGTAGGATTTAAATCTACATAATGCTCCGGAGACGAAGAGTTTGGATCAGTAGTTTGGTAAAAGTTTACCGCTCATCTAACCAAAGAAATCCAGATTTACAGATCCTCCTGTTTTTAGACAGAAAACAGTTTGACAGAATTAAAAGTTTCTCACATTTCCGTATCAAGTGGAATCACAAACTTACAACGCTTGATGATGTATGAATTAAATCTTTTGATTTGAGAGGAAATAAAACCCCAGAGTTTTATTTGATTGTTTTTGAGATCCAGTGTTTTCAGACGAAACCTTCTAGAGCAGCATCAGGACCACAATGAGCCCGACCCTGGACGGTAACCATAGTGACGGTGATGCTTAATAGGAATTATTTTGAGGAAACCCGTGACCTTCCCGCTGTTAAACACTGCAGTTTTAAAAGGATCACAAACACAGGAGGCAAATGAATAAATAATTTTAAGGCAGTTTAAACATTATTACAGCTAGAGTTTTGCTGCTGCTCCACCAGAGACATCCTCCCTCCTGAGAACACTTAATACCACAGAGGCAGAAATCCCCCAGATAAATGCACGTATTCAGAATTAAATTAACTTAACTTATTAAAAACACCCAAACTCCACATGCAACACCCCCCGGTTAACGCTTCAGATGAAGAGTAAAGTGGCCTCTAATCCAGCGGGCTTTGGAAGATGAGCCGGATGTAGCCGGTCTCTCCGCTGAGCGGCTGGACGCAGAACGGACAGGCGGCGTGGAAGGCGTGGGTTCCATGAGGCAACGGGATCTGACCCCAGTACTCTGTGGTCTTCTCGGAGCAGACGTGTCCACAGGGGACAAAGGTGTGGCTGGGTGGCTCAGCGTCCACATAGAAGCCTGGTTCACAGCCCAGCCACAGTGGCACATAAGGCCCCTTGGCCCGACACATGGGACACTCCCTCTCCTGGCAATCCCCTTCCACCTCTGGGTCACGCCGCCCACCCCAGCCGTGGTAGCCATGTACGTGACCGCAGCGCAGGTAGGCCCAGGGCTGCTTCTCGTCCAGGACATCCTTACGTTGCATACTGGGGAAGGCAAGGGTGTTGAAGCCCACGGGGCACTGTGGCCGCCCGGCATTCAGCTCCTGCCGCAGCGCCTCCAGGTGTTTGATGGTGGGAGTACGTGCGAGGCCCTCTGCTGTACGCCACAGCAACGTGGCGCCACACAGATCGATGAGCGAGCCGTCCACCAGCTCGTTACATTCAGAGTCCACCTGCAAAAGACAAAGACAGATACTTTAACTGGTTTGTCACTGTTTAGATTACATATAAATGCATAGGATTTTATTATAGCTGCAATAGAAAATTAGCTAAACAAACAAGCTAAAAAGATTTTTTTCATGCCTCTTCAGAATGTTCTAACATGTTAAAGCTATAAACATATGTGCAGTGAGGAACATAAGTATTTGAACACCTTGCGATTTTGCAAGTTCTCCCACTTAGAAATCATGGAGGGGTCTGAAATTCACATTCTAGGTGCATCCCCACTGTGAGAGACAGAATGTAAAAAAAAATAAATAAATAAAATTCAGGAAATCACATTGTATGATTTGTAGAGAATTTATTTGTTTTGCACTGCTGCACATAAGTATTTGAACACCTGGCAATCAGCAAGAATTCTGGCTCTCAAAGACCTGTTACTCTGCCTTTAAGAAGTCCACCTCTACTCCACTTAGTAATCTTAATTAATAGCACCTGTCTGAGCTCTTTAAAGACACCTATCCACCCCACAGTCTGTCAGACTCCAACTACTACCATGGGCAAGACCAAGGAGCTGTCAAAAGAAACCAGAGACAAAATCGTGGACCTCCACTAGACTGGAAAGGCCTACGGGGAAATTGCCAAGCAGCTTAGTGAAAATTGATCAACTGTTGGAGCAACTGTCAGAAAATGGAAGAGGCTAAAGACGACCGTCAGTCTCCCTCAGACTGGGGCTCCGTGCAAGATCTCATCTCGTGGGGTATCACTGATGATAAGAAAGGTGAAGAATCAGCCCAGAACTACACGGGAGGAGCTGGTCAATGACTTGAAGAGAGCTGGGACCACAGTTTCAAAGGTCACTGTTGGTAGAACACTGCCGTCATGGTTTCAAATCATGCATTGCACGAAAGGTTCCCCTGCTAAAGTCATCCCATGTCCAGGCCCGTCTGCAGTTTGCCAATGACCATCTGGATGATCCAGAGGAGGCATGGGAGAAAGTCATGTGGTTAGATGAGACCAAAGTACAACTTTTTGGTATAAACTTCATTCGCCGTGCTTGGAGGAAAAAGAAGGAGGAGTTGCATCCAAAGAGCACCTTCCCTACTGTGAAGCATGGGGGTAGAAACATTATGCTTTGGGGGTGCTTTCCTGCGAAGGGGACAGGACGACTGCACTGTATCAAGAAAAGGATGAATGGGGCCATGTATTGTGACATTTTGAGCAACAACCTCCTTCCCTCAGTCAGAGCATTGAAGATGGGTCGTGGCTGGGTCTTCCAACATGACAATGACCCGAAGCACAACGCCAGGATAACCAAGGAGTGACTCCATAAGAAGCATATCAAGGTTCTGGAGGGGCCTAGCCAGTCTCCAGACCTAAATCCAATCGAAAATCTTTGGAGGGAGCTGAAACTCCGTGTTGCTCAGCACCAGCCCCAGAACCTGACAGACCTAGAGACGATCTGTGTGGAGGAGTGGGCCAACATCCCTGTTGCAGTATGTGCAAACCTGGTCAAGAACTACAGGAAATGTTTGAGCTCTGTAATTGCAAACAAAGGCTTCTGTACCAAATATTAATACTGATTTTCTCAGGTGTTCAAATACTTATGTGCAGCAGTGCTAAACAAATAAATTCTTTACAAATCATACAATGTGATTTCCTGATTTTTTTTAACATTCTGTCTCTCACAGTGGGGATGCACCTAGAATGTGAATTTCAGACCCCTCCATGATTTCTAAGTGGGAGAACTTGCAGAATCGCAAGGTGTTCAAATACTTATGTTCGTCACTGCATATGGTTCTCTCATATTGGTCTAAAAGCCTTCGCCAATAACACGACTCAACCGGAAACCAAAGCTTGGACCATCTGCTCATCTGTCTCACTGAACCGCCGCTCTTCCCTGGGTCTTCCATTCATGACGAACTTGTGTATGTAGCAACAGGACATCACTGGTGCGAGAGGTCCGCGGCTCAGTAACAGAGTAGTATCAAAGAGGGAGAAACAGCCGGCTGCTACCACTTCAGCTATAGGACAAACTACCAGAGTCCCAAAAAGAAAAACATCATTTGAAGTCATGGACAGCAAGAGATGTTTGGACCTGGAAAACAGCGACAGGTGCGGCACCAGGGCTGGCAGCAGTAAGACCCGGAATTCTTCCTGACAAAGAAATGCATTTCAACAAAACACCGGGTGGAGATACTCCAACAAATCTTTGTGGAGGCCATGTTTATCTGTTTATATCCCTTCCTGCCGGCACTCGGCGCGCAGTATACGTCACTAATGCGACCACCCTCTTTTGTGGGGGGGGGGGCACCCACAGTCGCTCCAAAGGGATTAGCGGGGCTGACACGCGTTTAGCCATCAGAGGCGAGGGGCTCATGCGGCAATATTTCTACGAGGCTAAGCGCATCAGAATCCAGTTTTATCGCCTTTCCCCTTTGCTCCTTGCCGCATTTACGAGACCCACAAATTCGGATTTATCACTCTGTAATGACGCGATGGTCTGTGTCTAGTGTGTTTGTCACTCTAATTATGTTGCAATAAAGGTGAGAGTGGATTTGAGCAGATTTACTGGCCCACCTGCGTTCAAGTCCTATTTATGATCACGAGCTTTGGGGAACAGCCAAAAGAACAAGACCCTAAATGAGTTTTCTTACTGCGATCAGCTAAGGAGCCTCTGCTCCTCAGCAACAGATCCTCCAGTGAGTCGCTGCTTCATTTTTATTAGAGGTGCGACTCCTCACCAGTCTCATGATTGAATTTGATTGAGATTATTGTGTCAACGATTCGATTTGATATCTCGACGCTTCACCATTAATTCATTTGGATTGGTTTTCACCAATAAATAGAAGATGACAGATATTTGCCCTTTTTTTTTTATATCAAAAACATGTCTGACACAACATGCCACCCCCCAAAAAAGCTCTTCAATCACAAAAGTCCTGAGGACAATGTAAAAGTGCAAAACCTTTTAAACATTCAAGAAGATTTAACAAAGTAAAATAAACGTGTTTCCTCATTTAACAGCCACATCTCAGGCTGTGGGGAAAACATGCTCTGTAGATACGAACAAAATCTTAAAAAATACTGAAAACCTAGAGGACATGCCCAGTTCTTGCCTTTCATTTAGGTTATAAAATCCACAGCTTTAAATGTCTTAGAACAGCTTTAGCATCACATGTTTATGCTGCAGTTCAAGGGCGTAACGCTAAATTAAATGTTTGGCCTGGTTTGTTTTTCTGTTGTTGTTGGAGCATGAACCAAGTTCTATTTAAAGCAACACTTCAAACGTTTCCTGCTGGTTGAAAACAGAACTGCGATCGTTATAAACAACCGTGCCACAGCCTGCAGTAGTTGGTGCTACAAACAAGCTAACTCGAGTCAACTGAGACTTGAGCCTGATCCGTACTTCATCAGTTTCACAAGGAGAGACGGACACGCACCGACAAGCAATTCCCCGCCAGGACAACAGAGGGCGTAGCGCTTTTCTGTGGTATCATGAAACCGTTACACGTATCCGGTCCACGACGGTGCATTTACTATATATTTTAGAGAATTTATAACACAGACTAAATTATCCTGCATTCTCCTCCACCTCCTCGTGCGGTCGCCACCTCTGAACCAAACCCATTTCCTGTCATTTCTGTCCACGAATAAAACGTTTGCTGTATATCTTTGTACTCCTTCAGCCATGAGAGGATAAACCTTCATGCTTTCTCACTTTTTCCACCACTTCAATCTGTGTCTGCCGCTAGATATCTTTTTATTTTTGAAGGGGCAATGGCGGTGCTGTTAAAGACTTTACAGGAAGCAGCATTCTGACCAATCACAAGAATGCGGTCTCAGTCACTTTTGACGGATATTTAAAAATGTTGGCATGTCTCTGACACCCTCTGAGTCTGTCTGAGCGCCCTTGCACCAAAGCATAAAGGTGTTGCGTGTCTCCGTACCACTGCACACAAAGGAGAATAGATCAGGCTGTCTGTGAAACGCTCTGAGGTAGACCACGGAAGCACCGCAGCTCTTTGTGGTGATGCATGCTTCACTTCTAAGTTGCTCAACCGTGATTTTCTGGCTAATAGCACCCGAAACCCTCCGTTAGCTCCGGATTAGCTCAGGTAGTTCGTAGCTACCCCTGTTGGCTCCAAGCTCCATGCAGCTTCGTGTTAGCTCATAGCTACTTTGGTTCAGAATTTATGAGTGTCAATAATTAGCTCACACTATCACAGCTCCACCTCCTTCCCCATTTTTGGCTTGTCGGAGTGTAACACGGCGTGTGACACGGCCAAGATGGCGGCGATCACAACTGCTCGTGTGGCTTCAAAAAAGCCCCACAGAAAGCTGTGGGTGGGGGTTGATCATCTTTTTTAAACAGTCATTGGTTCCAACCCAACCAGAGTACGTGAGCTGGCATCGGAGAGTTGTATTGTGGGTAAATAGAAGTCACCCACCATTTTGCCCCTCTGCTGAGCTGATCTGGTCTCTCGCAATGTGAAGACATTTCCACAGACCGAGATCTCCCTCCACAGACCAGGTTTGGAGTCTTGGCTGAAGCCATGTCGAGGATGCATGACCAGGACCCCGTTTGTGGTCAGTGCGTCCATCTGGCCATCCTGCATCCTCCACTTGGCTGCTTTTTCCTGTGGATAGATGATCACATCTCGAGTAAAACTGTACTTTGATCACAGAAAAACCAGAAGGTGAACTCAGCGTGTTAGTGTGGCCCACCCCAAGGAAAATGTTCTTGGAGGAATCAAAGCCTGCGGCGTAGATGCGTGCAGAATAAGGAGGGTGTCTTTGGCAGATGATGCGGCAAGCGAAGCGGGAGATGGTGCTCTGGATAGTCTGACCGTCGGCCTGGATCTGTCCACCAGGGATAGTATCCGTCACCACAAAGTCAATAGGAGCCTCCGTGGAGCGGCCAATCTGGAGTCAGAGGTACAAGGTTAAAGGGACAGTACAGCCAATTAGAAGGGACTGGGTGTTAAAGTTATACATCATTTCTATTACACTGGGTTTAGCTCGAGTCCTAAACAGCCTACAACTAATCTGAACCAGAACATTTGTCAAAGTACATTTGTTTTATTTGTTAAAATAGATTTCTCATTTTAAATGGGTCATTTCATGGATTATCCACATTTTCGAGCTTTTTAGCAGGTGATTGGGGATGTGTATTGGTGAAATTTTGGTGATATGATACATATCACGATACAGGGGGGAAGAAACAATATATCACGGTATTTTGAGGATGCATTCAGTCAGATGTTAATAGCAAGTTTCTAGACTGAATTTATTGTAGGAATATTGAATAAACATCCAAACTGATACTTAACATGTTTAACATGAGATATCTGAACCATAACAGAGGGATTTACAATTCAATGGTGGAAACAAAACCCATTGCACACTGCTGCCAACTAATGGTCGGTGTTTGAATTACACCAAAATAAAAATAAAAATACACAAATGTTTACATGTAAATTCTTCCAAACATTAGACACATAGCTTTTGAATATCGATATATCGCAGGGAAAAAAATCACGATATATTGCCATATCAATCTTTTCTTACATCCCTACATGTGATATTGTTTTTTCCTCATAAAAACTACTCCCAAACACATTAATGGCTGCATTCATGCATTGTCCTGTTTCAGCTGCAAATTTTAAGTTTTACTTTAAAATTCATGAAAACAGACCATCTTCGGGCTCCCGGCACCAGGCCCAACTCTTCCCCTGAATCTGGTCTGGGTTCTGAAACCCGCCTCCCATGACCAGTTCAGGAGATGTAGCTTGGGTGACTGCTGTGATGTAAGAGACTTGGTGGTGCAGGGACTTTTCGAGTGCTGCCCTGGGACGCAGTTTTGCGCAGGTTCACATCCCGGTCTTCTCAGCAAAGCTTCTAAAAAGGCTCTTGTTTCTAAATGTGAACCTCTGATGTAACCAAAGGGAGTTAGAAGCTAGGCGCTGCCTCAACTCAGTATGGAGAGTGGGTAGTGTTCGGGTAGAGAGGTCATGTTATCCAGTCAGTGTGTGTGTTTAATAGTTTTGTGTTCATGTTGATAAACTAGAGTGTGTGAAGGCTGTACCAACTCCAGCCTGTCTGGACATCGAGTCCCCAGGTTTCCAGATAAGAGAAACAACGCCTCTATCTCCGTGCCTGAGGGCGTTTTGTGCAGCTGAAAAGACGGACTTCTGTGGCCCACATCAGTAGGTAGCGGGACAGGGAGGTCCGCGCTGGGCTACGGAGACCCGCGGCAGGGTTTAAAAATTAAATGTGGATTTCTGGAGCTCAGATCACCGTCAGAACCAGGTCAAAACCGACCACCAGAAGAGACATATGGCTCAGCTGGTTTCTGGGTCTGAACCAGATCAGAACCGCTGCCTGGACCACCAGGAGAGGATATGCGGCTTTTAAAAATACCAGCTGGACTGGCTTGCTGGTGTCTGGGTCGGATCCAGCTCACAGAAACCTGCATGAGCTCCAGAACTGAACAACAGGCGTCTCTTGCTCAGCTCAACTGTTGAGATATCCTTTTGTGGTCCATCAAAACTCATACATGTAATTAAAAACACCTGGTCACAGTTACACAGATCAGAATGTGAGCTTGAGGTGTAATGTCAATGCTCAGTTTGCCAAGCGGAGTGGAATTCTGCCTTTTGAGTGAGAGCACATCCAGTCGCTACGTTTCTGTCCCCGCGCCACAGACCCAGAAGATATCTGTCTGAATCTACACTTGATGATCTGGTTCAAAACCTCTGGTTAAGAAAGCCGCAAAAGGAAGAGCTTTTGAAGAAACTGCAAAAAGCGTTTGCAAATGATTCACCTTTGTCAGTTCTTCTCAGGGTTGAGCGAACTAGAAACTACACTTCACGTGAAATGAAATGATGTTAAACATCAAGTTTTATAAAGAAACTTGTAATATTTTGTTTCTCCTGCTTAGCTTCCACTGGTTTTAGACAAAAGCAAACATCCGTGTGAACATGTCGCTTGTCTTGACAACCAGGTCCTCACTCAACGTGATATGTTCACACTAGGGTTATCAGAAGACATGAATGGTTTGGTAAGTTTCTATATATTTCAAAAAATTTGTGTTTCTATCTGAATTTTTTATGTAGTGGGATAATTATTTTCACCGTTTATCACAGATCCTAAACTCCTGTCTGAAAGTCATTGAGAAACTGTCCAATGAAAAGGTTGGTGAACTAAAAAAAAAAAGAGTAAACACTTTAATAACATTTCCAAGTCAGGAGACACAGCAGACAGATACTGAATTAGCCATAACTCTGAATCACTAACATTTTTTTCCTTCTCTCCATGGTGTTCAGGTTTTTCCAGGAAACAGTCATGTGGTCCAAAGTTGGTTTCCACCTTTTTCACTTCATCCAACTCTACATCTCCCAGTAAGTAGTTAGAAACACGTACTATCTGCTCTAAATGTCAGTTTTACTATGATGTATTCAGATTTTCTTTCCAAGTCACAGGCACCAGATCAGGGCTGGGTTCTGATTCCTGTTTGGCATCCTGGACACTGGACAATATGTGTAAGTACAATGTATTTGATATTCATTCATTCTTCTTCCTTTTTCCTCATTAGTCATTTAGACTTCACTGGTATGTGACTTTTTTCCTATGCAGAGGTTTTCGCCATCACTGTGACACATTTTTATAGATTCTGAAGCTTAAACACAGGGAGGTTTTCTTCCTTGATTATCTCAGTGGCAGTGGCTTCAGAGATAAAACCCAAATCCAAACATTAAGTTATGTTGTTCTTTAATAATGATTTGCAATGTCAGGGGCCTCATTTATCAAGCTTGCTTACGCACAAAACGGGGTCAGAAAACTGCGTAAGCAACTTTCCACGCAAACTTTGGGATTTATGAAAGAAAACGTAGTGGAAAAATGTGTGCAACTTTAAGTTGACTAAGGACCTGACTTACACACATGTTGGACATGGAGAGCACCTGCAGTGCTGCTGCTGAGAAGGATACAATTATGAAATCCTGCAGCATTATTACTTGTACTGCTTTGTTTACCTTTGTTTGTGTACTACCTTTCTCAGTAGCCTAGTGGTAGAGTGTCCGCCCTGAGACTGGGAGATCAGGGTTCGATTCCTGGTCGGGTCATACCAAAGACTTTGAAAAAATGGGACCCAATCCCTCCCTGCTTGACACTCAGCATTAAAGGGTTGGATTGGGGGGTTAAACCACCAAATGGTTCCCGAGCGCGGCCGTGTCTGCAGCTCACCGCTCCCCCAGGGGATGGGTCAAATGCGGAGAACAAATTTCGCACACACCTGTGTGTGTGACAACTAATGGGACTTTAACTTTTCACACAGAATAAGACCACCGCGCGCGCACACACACACACACACACACACACACACACACGCACACGCACACGCACACGCACACGCACACGCACACGCACACACACACACACACACACACACACACACACACACACACACACACACACACTGAAGTGCAGAATACAGAATATCAGCAGGGGGGACAGATTGAGGCAGAATGTCATGCGTCTGTGACAGAGTGTGTGTCCTGTCACTGTGACCCGATTGATCATGCGCCCTGGCTACTTGGACAAGGGAGATCTCCGTTTGGGTGACTGGTTAGTGCACGTGAATTTCACCCGGGAGTCTGGGGATTGAATCCTGATTGGACCTTTTTTTTTATATCCGCCACAGATCTCTCTGAAGAATTCAGCATTGACGGCTTCAGCGACGCTGTGCCACTCCGTGGATTTTCTCTTATTTGTTTTGCAAAAGCACTTCCTTTCATTTCTCCATCTCACCCACAAGTACCTCAATTTCTGCTTCTGTGAAACAGCGCTTCCTTGATCTGCTTTGATCTACGGTTGCCATCGTTATTGGCGGAGCGCTGCAACAGCCGGCTTATGTATATGCATGAGATCCACAAGGCAATTTGCATTGACTATTTATGGCAGTAAGTGGGCGTGGTGAGGGCGGGATGTGACTAAAAAGCAGTTGAGAACCTTTCTAGATGTTTCTGATTCATGAAGCTGAGATTGCGTGCAGCTGTGCGTACGCCATGTTTGATAGAAAACAAACCTGCTTGGCGTAAGCATTTTTTTTGCTGAGCTTAAGTACGGTTTTAGTAAGGATTCCACGCAACGTTTGATAAATGAGACCCCAGAACATTTTTCTATTCTAAAATATATGTAGTTTTGTTGTAAATTTACATTTGTCTTATAATTGTAGAGCTTTTTTTTTTCCTTATTTTCCATTGTATTCTTCTGTTCCTAAATCTATAAATATAACTTTGGGAATGTTACTGTGGCCGTGCTCAGGACGCATCTGTCTGGAGCGCATCAACGATCAGAGCTCTGCGTCTCTCAGCTCTAAATAATCCCGGAGAGTCCACATAGATAATGTAATATAAGTAGAACCAGGATCGTTTCTGGGCTCCCCCTGGGTGTGTTGACGCCTTCACGCTCCCTAGCTCACCAGTAATTCGAATCTTGTGTGTAGCACAAGTTTGTTGCGTGAGTTGCCGGATCCTAGCAGACAGTTGTTGGAACGGTCCTTTCAAAGTAAGATAGTTTCCGGATCTTGTTCCGGCAAGATCCGGCTCAGATTAAGCACTAATTGGTGAATATTAAGCATGTTTTTGGAAGGACTCTGCTACTGTGAATTATGCGAGGACCCGTTACTGGATTGAGGTTGAGTTTCAATTTACAGCTAATGACATCAACAGACAACACCCCCCCCCACTTTTGAAAAGCTTGCAACGCGCCTGCCTATCTGTCCAAATGCACGCAAAAAGGGGCTGGTTCCGAAAAGGTTCTAGGAACTACAAAGGTTTCCTAAAGTCCGAATGCGCCTTATCTCGCCCAAGACACTGTAGTTGGCACATTTTGTTGTAGCGGGATTGAGCTGAGTTTCACTGAAATGAACCATTTAAGGTGTTTTTCCAGGACCACTACTCCGAGCAACTCAGACCGATGCAGCTCGGCCTGACCACTGTTCCCAAGGGCATGGTTCGGGGGGACATGTCCCCCTCACTTTTTCCAAAGTCAATTTTTGTCCCCTGGACTTTTTACCGTGAAAAAAAAACAAACAATATTACGCCATATTAAATAGACCAGCGGTACTCAATAGGCGGCCCCCTCCTTGTGGCCCCCGAACCGCACCCCCCCCCATGCCTATTTCTGTCGAGAAGCTGGCATGGGAGCATAACTACACTCAGATGGGCTGACTTAAACCACGCTGTACAGAGCTGTTTCAGGCTGAGTACCGCTCCTGGAAAAACACCTTTAGTTTCCAGGTATAAATTCAGGCTGAGGAAAACAACTCCTATTTAAGATAAATGACATCTCAACAGTGCCAGCGGTAATATTTTATCATATACCGTGCCTACCTTTGCTCTCAAATAGAGGTGTGAATCTTCACTTGTCTCCTAATTCGATTCGATTACGATTATTGGGAAAACGATTCAATTTGATTCGATATCCCGATGCATCACGATTATTTCATATTGATTTGTTTTCATCGATAAATAGAAGATGTCAGATAATTGCTTTTTATTTTTTAATCAAAAACATAATTGACACAACCTGCCATCCGTCAAAATCTCTCCATCCACAACAGGTTAGGACAAAACATTTAAACATTTAAGAAGATTTAACAAAGTAAAACAATCCGTTTCCTCGTTCAACACCACGCCTCAGGCTGAGAAAAACACGCTTTGCAAAAAACTCACAGAATCTAAAAAAGTACTGAGAACCTACAGGACACATAATGTAATAATAAAATACATAATGGGTTCATATAGGAGTGTTTAAT
The DNA here is from genome assembly GCF_043380555.1 of Nothobranchius furzeri. NCBI lineage: Eukaryota > Metazoa > Chordata > Actinopteri > Cyprinodontiformes > Nothobranchiidae > Nothobranchius > Nothobranchius furzeri. The sequence goes on along the minus strand of NC_091747.1, from coordinate 71,839,707 downwards.
GTCTCTGAGCAGCTCTAGAGTCAAATATTTATGTCGCAGCTGAAGGGTGTCAGAAATAACACCAAATGAAATGTTTGACTTAGTTTATTTTATTTGAACCCAGTGGTTCATTTCTGAAATGTTGGAGAATGAATCAAGTTCTGTTTGATGCACAAAATAATAAAACATAAAACAAATTCTACACTTCCAATCATATTTAAGATGTGTGTTTTATTCTTCCTGATGATAACACCAGCAGAAGGCTGTGGGCTGGATTAGGATTAAATTACCCAGCTGATGGATCTCCTTCACTAACCAGCCAACTACAAACCTTTCCACTAACCTGTCCTGTGGGACCCTCACCATGTAACCCTCATGTCCATGCTGTCTCTGGAGGAGCAGATAGGAGACACGATCTCCTGTAACTTAAAATGAACCAAAGCTTCCTCCCAGTTTCTCTTTATGCTGGATTTAACATCAATTTATCATCATGAAACAAAAGAATAAAGTGGAACAAGAACTTCTATTTCTCTCTACTTTTAACTTCTCCGTGTCCCTAAACAAAAGAGACAGACGATCACTCTGCAGCCGCCATCTCTCGTGAGAGCGAGCGGAGCGCGCCACATGACAACCTGCTCAATTAACATAATTCACGGCCTAAATCCAACAGAACCGGTCGGGCTGGTTCGGTCTCAAGTTACAACTCTAGTGCTCAGTCCTGCAGAACCACTTGGTAAATGTGGAGGACACACACTGACAGATTTGGATGCTGCGCTGGTGCCGCCGTTAAAAAAACAAAACTACATTCCACTATAATTGATTATGGCGTACTCTTCTACGATGCAGAATCGTTTATGTCCGCATCCCCATGCATCGATTATTTGATTATGTTCCTCAGCCCTACTCTCAAAGGTATAAAATAACATGATCTGGAACCTTTAAGTCAGAAATATGTTCCAAAGATGTTTTTATTTGTTGATTTTGTTCCAATAATGAAGGTATAAACACCTGAAACATTGACGGGGAACTCGCTGGCTGGTTACTGGATTATCTAAAGTGAATTCAAGATGATTCTAGATGAAATGTAATTATGAATAAATGAGTTAATTCCCCCGTCACCATGCTTGTAAAACAGGGCCGGCACACACCTGGAACATGTCTGTGCTGCTGTCGTGTGTGTACTCCACCACGACGGTCTGCGCCCGAGAGAGTGTGTATGAGATGCTGTGCTGTTCCTTGTTGTTGATGGCCTTTGGAGAGACAGGACAAGTAACAGTAGCTTTAAACAGCGGTGGTGAGGAAGGAAACACCAGATCACACCCCTCCCATGAAGATCCCAGCAGCTCAGTGTAAGTGGTCAGGTTTCACCTTGGCAGCCTGAGGCGTGCAGGATGTGTGGACAGTGCTGGGTTTCACACCGTTGGCCTTGTTCCTGTGACACAGAGCAAAGCGACTTTTTCTCCTCCCCCTCTCACCGCTGGGCAGGGAGCCATTACACCTGAACACACAAAGCACCCCGTTAGCAAAAACCTGCCCCCCACATGAAATCATCTTCATCAGCATTTTTCTGACAAAAACACTTGAGTACTAAATATACTCAAGCTAAACCAATAAGAAAACCAATAATTTCGTAACAACTCACTAGAGAAATGTAGTTATACATTTCCAATGTGCTCAGTAAAAAAAAAAAGTCAAGCATAAAATAATCAGCCTGAATCATACTTCGGAGGAATCTGGAGACAGCAGTGATGATGCAGAAGCTCAGACAACAGCGGTTAACCTGGCCTCAAGCAGAAAACATACATGATAACATCACTGCTGAGAAACACGTCAGTTCATCTTCTCACTACTGCTCATTCAACAAGAGTTGCTGCAGTTAGGGCTGCTCGATTATGGCAAAAATAGTAATCACGATTATGGTGACTGAAATTGAGATCACGATTATTTAGGACGATTTTTCAATTTATGTTGATTTTATTTGTTTTTATTCAGTCATAAAATTGCTCAGGGCACAATCGGGACAAAAATAAGAAACAAGATGATCACTAAAATAACTCCTGATTCCCAGGATAAAAAGACCAATATACTTACAGCTCATAGTTTATGACCCAAGGGCTATAGACCTTGGTTTAACTCATTTAAGTCTAACCAGTACAGACCCAAATACCAATTTCTTGCAAATACTGACAGCAAGAATTATACAATGGCATTTATAACAAATAAATTGATGTTCACAAAATGTTGCGTAACATTTACTGAGTCATGTCAAGGTGCTGTAGGAGCGTGCACTAGCACCGTGTCCTCAGAGAGATTAGTTATTAATTATCAGCGTGAGGAACTTATTTCTACCTTATTTATAAACTATTTATTTACAGGCCCATCAGTTAATGTAATAATTGTCCCAACCACAGCTCCACCCCCCAACCCGGTCTCACAGCAATCGGGCAAGCTGCACGTGTGTTTAGCACGCCGCACGCGCACATTTAGCCGTTTTTAGCGGCTCAGGAGTCCGCAGGTGCGGTGTGTGTGTCACTCACTCTGGTTACTCCAACAGGGAGCCGGCTCTGAGAGCTGTTTCTTTAGCGACTGACACATCACTGCATCATTCCCTTTCCTAATGTTGTGAAGAACGGTCCGGAGCACAGGTGGAGTGTTTAGCTAACTTGCAGGAAATGTCGACGACAGTTATCCAGAAAGTAGCTAAGGGTTACCAGAGATGTTTCTGAGATGTTCGCCAGGTACTTTTAGGATTAAAAAGTCAAGAAGGGGGTCTGAAAAGCTGCTAGAAATAGCGTCAAAGTCGCTAAGTTGGCAACACTGTGGAGGAGCGCTTCATTTGTAACTCAGGGCAGCGCAAGCGGGAGGAGCAAATAATCGGCTTGTTTTGTTTTTTATAATCGTCCAAAACTCAGATCGTAATCGTGATTAAAATTCGATTAATTGAGCAGCCCTAGCTGCAGTGGTCCTTAATCTGTTAAAAGATGAAGACATGCTTCGTCACGTGTCATTTTTGTATGTATGCGTATAATGTATGTCTTTTAAGACTCGTTTGTTTTTCAAGGTGGAAAAAACAAGTTCAACCAGTTCAGAAGTGTTTTGTATCATCAAAGTTCACCTATATTCAATCGCTGACCTGAATCATTTAACAGGTGCTGAGGGGTCTACGGACACTGACTTGACAAAGTAAAGCCTGTTTGACTTCTTGTTGGTGATCTCAGTTGATTGCAGCAATTTTTCCACTGCAGTATAAAAAATATCTGTGACAGCCTTTTTAGATTGGCCGATACTGAGAACAGTGGGGAAGTCCCAAAGTATCAGTCAAGATCTAAGACGTGTAGATTTACATAGGCTCAAGTATTTAAAGTCATTTCTAAGACAAAAAAAGATCTGATTCCAGTATGAGTTGTTCAAACATCTCCACTTTTCTAAAGACTGGACAAAGACTTGGTTGAGATGTTGAGGCTCAGGTCTACTGTGAACCAGGAACAGTTGCAGCACCAGTGAAGGTGGTTTTACGTCACCATGATCTGAGCGGATTATGACTCAAGAGGCTCCTGCTCCAGAACAGAAGTCGATAAACTATACTGAAACCCGAGAAGCGGCAGAGCAAACTGGAGGAGAAGTCGTGTTTAATCAGTGAAGATAGAGAGCTTGGTTCAGACCCCCCATGACTGCTACTGCCTAAGGGTACAGAGGCAACGCCATGTTGGAATGGTCGACCCCCCCAAGAGCTTATTGTCAAAATATTAAAAAAAAAGATGAATCACTAAAAATCTGTGAAAGAAAAAGGACAGACAGACAGACATTAGTAAATAAACTATTGTGGACCAGATACATGAGTGTAATGCTGGCATGATACTAGAGAAAAGCGCTACGCCCTCTGTTGTCCTGACGGGGAATTACTTTGCAACACTGTTTTGTTTTGTAACATTGTATTATTGTCCTTTAATTCATGTGGGTTATTTTTAGGCTTTGTATTTACTGGGCAAAATCATAACTTTTAGTTGGGAGCTATTACTCTACGATGCCGTCATGCTGACCCAAACAAAAAAAACCTGCATTGCCGGATTTTTAAAGAATTTATTAGTAAATTATGGTGGAAATAAATGATTTGGCATTCTACAATAAGCAATATTTCTGGCTCTCACAGATCTCTATGTGTCTGTTGCTGTTGCCTTTTGGTCCAGATTGTAGTTGTAAATGAGAATGGGTTGTCAGTCGACCTCTATTCCCCACTTGTTATCTTTTCCAAGAAGACATGTGGTCTGTAAAGTCGGAGCAGAATATCAGATTGTACTGAGATTTAAGGCTGTAATTTGTCTCTCCTGTTCAGGTATCATTAATAAACCCACCCATAATCTACTCGTTGCAATTGTTTTTTTCCACCACAAACTGTATTACTGTGAGTTCATAATCATGTGTGTTTATTCTGTGTTAGAGAGAAAACTCACCATTTATTCTAACTTCTAAACCCAACCCTTGTCTTCATTGTTCCACCATAACTAGCAACTCCTGCTACTCAATAAAAGCCTTAAGTTAATATGACAACCATGTTTATAGTGAGTGTGTACAAACTTATGTCCACATCATTAAATTGCATCTTTAATATTCTTTAAAATGGTAGAAAAAAATCATCTAAGGTCAAAAAGTTACTTTGGTTAACCTTCCATGTTTTCAGATAACTAGCAAGTGTTTAAAAAACACTAAATCAAGGGAAGTGGGCAGGGTTCCCTAAAAAATGCATGGTTTTGGAGTCACGTGACTCATTACGCACCTCAAGGAAGACTTAGTGGAAGACGTGCTCGACTCTGATTATTTTTAGTTGCTGAGGTAACACAGATTCAACTAGTTTAATAATGGTTAATGTTCATCTTGTTCATCGATTTTCCACAACAGAAAATGAATATGAGAAACATAGAGATCATTTATTTATATGTAGAGGAGATGGGCCGGGGCTTTCTGTTGGCGCTGGTGTAACTGAAGGCCGCCATCTTAGATGGGTCACCAGTGCATTCATTGGACTAGAAAATACAATAGTAATCCTTCACAATCTGTTTTCAATAGTACACCGGTTGTTTGAACAGTAGACAGCACAAAAACAGGCATAGTTGCTCACTCAGCATAGACTATGAATTGGTTTTAGAGAGTGAGGGACTCATCCAATATGGCGGGGAAGTGTTTACACTCCAGCGCTCAAATTCGCCTCTACGCATTTCATTTTTGTTTCATCTCATTTCCACCTCTTGTGAAAACTAGCCATTTGTTTCATAATCATCATTTTGTACCGATTTCAAAGTAAACTTTCTTCTAAAGTAGACACGGCTTTTCTTCTGATCACTGTTTGAATGTGGGACTACTTTCTTTTGAGCGTAACAGTAAAGCGGCTCTCACATGATCGTTTTAGACCGATGCCGTGCTCGCATTTAGTAAACAGGAAGCCAACATGGTAGTGTACTCGGGAGTCAGAAAAAAAGCAGCGATTATGATTTAGTTACCTTAAAAACTCATAAATTAGAGAACAAATATTATTCTTAAGGAACAGTGTTTGATGCAATATATCAGGGGACAAGTTTCTGTCTAAATATATTTAAATAAAAAATGTCCGTGTGCATTTGGAAGTTCCCACGCTTCAGCAGCTCTTCTTTCACTATTTACAGTAAATGATCTACGTTTAGCCTGTTCCCATCAATTCTTGCTGCTGGCTCAAAACTGTGTGGCTGTGCACCTTCAGTATTTAACATAAATGTATGTTCGTATTAAGAATCTGGAGCTTTGTGCTGCTGCTGCAAATCCTTTTTTTCTTCCAAGTAGAGTCAGGACCGTTTTCCTTCATCTACGTCACTTCCAGTTTCCAGCAAGAGGCGCCGTTTTTAGACGGATGAGCCTAGGTGGAACAGTACTAGCACCTGTTTTATTCCAAATATCTGCCTTCTTTAAAAACAATGAAAATATAATGTTTAGACCTGTCACAATATAAAGCCTTCAATATACGATTAAAGTGGAAGATGCGCTTCAAGTTTTCCCTGCCTGCTTCCTGTGTGTGCTGAATCTGACCCATCAGCTTATTTCTGTGGTACAGGTCAACAGAACATTTTGTTCACATCCTTCAGGGGAGAAAGGACATCTTCTGGGATGGAGAAAGCCAAAGAGCAGGAACAGTTTCTGCCCAGACTCAGACGCTGGACTTATGCGGTTTTTAACTGATCCACTCAAGCCATTGCAACACCCATTAGGTGGTAGGGTTGTCACGGTGTGAAATTTTAACCTCACGGTTATTGTGACCAAAATTACCACGGTTTTCGGTATTATCGCGGCATTTTTTTTAAACGTGCTACATTTTCACACAGTTAAATAAACCCTGTATGTCAGGAAATATTGTCCTCAGTTTGAGTCTAAATTTGGCCTAAAATGTGTTATTTTGTAATTATGTTGTTCATTTGTTTACATTTTTCCCCTTTAGCCTTTAAACTACCAATATTTGCCCATAACTTCTTATTTTTTGTCTGTTTGATGTCATCATTTTAAAAATATTAGACCAGATGATACTCAGTACTCAAGTAGCCTTCTAATCAGATACTTTTTTACCCTTACTTGAGTAATAAACCCTATATCAGGAAAATATTGTCCTCGGTTTGTGTCCTTCCAGTGAGCTTTGCAGATTTGGGAAAATGTCATCAGGCAGTAATCATTGTTAAATTCATAATTATTCTCGGAGAGAGACCAACTCTTATCTGCCCCTGGGAGCCCCGTAATGCATAGCGTCATTTCAACATGGGGGTGTCCGCGACACGGTTTATATGCAGGTAGCGGCGCTGCGGCGGCTTTATAAAGCGACTCATTGCATTCTCCCTCAACCCAAATCCTCGGATCACGCATTTTAGCTAAAACGCTAACGTTAGCTTGCCTTGCGTTGACTGTAGAGTTGTGGGTGATGGTCACGCAGATGTGTTATGAGATCTGAAGCGTCGCTGCCTTTCACAGACACTTTTTCTGCACGTGCTGCAAACAGGATAGCCGTCTTCTATAAACTCCCTCGGCATTCTTCACATATCCAAAAGATGCCCGTACTTCCCACTTTGTCTTCTTTGAGGCATAAAAAAATGTCCTGAGCGCTGCCGTCTCCTCCTTTGGCCATTATTTCAGCTTTAGTGTCAAGAAAGTTTTGGTTGTAAACAACAAAGTGCGCATGTGCCGCCGGCAACTTCAGCAGATGATACGGTGGCTGGTAAGGGTCACCGCGCCTACACCGCAGCCACGGTAAACCCACCGAGATAACATATGTTTTAAAAACAAGACAGTTATTATTATTGTCAACTTTACCGGGGTTTACCGCCACACCGGTTACCGTGACAACCCTATTCTGTGGAAGTTAAATCTTCTAGAACAACACCAGGAAGAGCATCACTGCTGTCATGAACTCAGTGACATTCCAAAAGACAATAGTGAAAGCAGAACGTTGCAGGAGCTTTAATTAAACCTCTGTTAGCTGGAGGTTATCTTCAGAGCCAGGCTGTGGCTAGCTGCAGGTTGAGTAAACAGGAGTTAAGCCATTCTTCCACTGGATAATGCACACTTCCTGAAATTCAGATAAAGAAACAGCCACGGCTTTTCTCAGACAAGGTCAGACTACCCCCACATCGTTCTGGCTCCACTCTAAAACCAAAAACTTCACTTCTGTTCCACTAACTGCATGGTTCTTTGAAGTAAAAGCGTATGACCAGAGTAATTGCCACTCCCAGATTCTTCAGGTCTGCATCCACTGTGATGCAAAAGCAAACAAAAGGTCTGCAACCGCTGCTGATGTCGCTCCATTTCCTTGAACCACAGGTTCACCCTTAAGTCCTGTGTGAACGACTTTAAGTGAGGAAGTCTTGTTGTTGAAAGAAATCATTATGCACCAAGGTCGAGGTTCTTAACACATTTAACAGGATTTAGGTGGAGTTATGCGGCAGATCAGCAACCCAACAGGCTCAACTCACTAGACTTGCCCATCATGATTAGATAAGTATTTGTCTGGGTGTGACCAACATTTAATTCAATTCAGTTTATTTATGTAGCGCCAAATCACGAGTCATCTCAAGGTGCCAAGTAAACATTCCAATCAAAACCACTTATCAGCAAAAAACTTCTAAAGATCGACTTGAAGATCGACAAGGGAGCCCCTGTTCTAGTGGTGCGGGTGAATAAACATTCATATTTTCAGACTTTTTCCGTGGTGCATTTTTCAATCTTTATGGGTTTTTCATTTATTGCACCAATGTGTAAGACTATGTTGTAGTGTGTGTGTTTTTAGGCCTTGTGTGTGACGTCTGTGGCCAAAGTTTGGTTTTTCAGCAAGAGTGAATGGTTTTGAGCGTGGAGCTTCATTTTGACCTGAAAATGTTTGGGAAATTGGGTGAGACGTTATGGATTTGTGTTTACCGTTTCCAGAATATAAGCAATAGTTTCAAGGAATGTGTTTAAACTGTATCTGTTCCTTTGCTCCCACACACACCTGAATGAAATAAACGAGTAATTAACAGGCCTGTGCAGAGTTAAACGTGGTAAGGAGAGGATTAAGTTACTTGATTCAGGTGTTGAAGAGCAGGAATCACAGAAAACAAGCTGGGGTTGGGGACTGGTATAAGGTTTTCTATGTTTTTAGTGTTTTCACTGACATTGCACGACTGTAGTGCAGCACCAACATCACCCATGAGAACTCTGGGCTGTTTGATTATGATGATGATAAAGAGGAAGAAGAGGGAAAAAGAAGGAAAGAAGAAAAGAAAGAAAGAAGGAAGGAGAAAAGTAAAAAGGAGGAAAGAAGAAGAAGGAAAGAAAGAAGAAAAGAAGAAGGAAGAAGGAAAGAAGAAAAGAAGAAGAAAGAAAGAAAGAAGAAGAAGAAAGAAGGAAAGAAGAAGAAAAGAAAAAAGAAGGAAAGACAGAAGGAAGAAAGGAAGAAGGAAAGAAAGAAGAAAAGAAGAAGGAAAGAAGAAAAGAAAAAAGAAGGAAAGAAAGAAGAAGAAAAGGAAAAAGAAGAAAAGAAGGAAGAAAGGAAGAAGAAGAAAAGAAAGAAGAAAAGAAGAAGAAAGAAAAAAGAAGGAAGAAGGAAAGAAGAAAGGAAAGAAGAAAGAAGAAAAGAAGGAAAGAAAGAAGAAGAAGAAAAGAAAAAAGAAGGAAGAAAGGAAGAAGGAAGAAGAAAAGAAAGAAGAAAAGAAAGAAGAAAAGAAAAAAGAAGGAAAGAAAGAAGAAGAAGAAGAAGAAGAAAGAAAAAAGAAGGAAGAAGGAAAGAAGAAAGAAAGAAGGAAAGAAGAAAGGAAAGAAGAAAAGAAAGGAAAGAAGAAAGAAGAAAAGAAAAAAGAAGGAAAGAAAGAAGAAGAAAAGAAAAAAGAAAAAAAGAAGGAAGAAAAGAAGAAGAAGAAGGAAGAAGAAAAGAAAGAAGAAAAGAAGAAGAAAAGAAAAAAGAAGGAAAGAAAGAAGAAGAAGAAAGAAAAAAGAAGGAAAGAAAGAAAGAAAGAAAAGCTGCTTTGTGTGGAGGTCAACCCGCCCGTTTCCCCAGCACCAAACAGGAGACATCTTACCCCAGCACAAGGAGCTCTCCATACTTGACCGGTACTTTGGTGGATGTCGTAGAAGTGGAGATGTTTTCCTGACCCAGTGAAAACATCATTGCGGGAGGACTATCTCATCGTCATCATCAGAGTACCCCCATCAGTGTAAAAACACGTCATCTGTCAACAACAATCACATTTTTAACGTCACTGGAGCACTTTCAGGACTTTCCTTTAAACACCAACAAAGGGCATTTTTTCCCAGATATTTTATTTACATTTATTAAATGTCTTATTCATTCAAGCAAAAGCTTCAACACAACACCATCCATTGCTACAACACACCCGATACACCCACGGTCTTTGTACTGGGAGCAACAGAGAAACAATGTGTGAATTCACTCCAGAACACTGAGAGGGTTTGTTGGGTGTAAACCGTGGGCCACGGGCAGGGCGAGTCATCCAGCAGCTCACTGGGATAGAGGCAGGAATCCTTATATTAAAATGAAAAAGACCAGGTCATAAACGTTGACATGATAACATTGATATTTTTTGGGTGTTCTTTGTTCTAAAGTATTTAAATATGCTGCAGAGCTGCACGTTATCATTTTTAGCTTATAGCACCAGTGCTACAAAGGTTGTAGGTTTTGTAGCACCAGCATAACAATTTGGTAACACTTTACAATAAGGGTGCTTTCATTAATGTTACTTAGTGCATTAATAAACTATTCCTCCTACCAATGAGGGTCAGTAACCACGTTTACATGCGCACAATTAATCGGACTAAACACCCATTCAGATGAAAAATTCTGCATGTAAACATGTCAATCGGATAATCCTGATCCGATTCGGTCCGAAATTTCAATCGAATTGAGAGAGGTGGTTTTGTCCGATCATCATGTCGATTGGCGTGCATGTACACAGCCATTCGGATCGGGAGTAAAATAATGCCCACTGTGTATGTGTGCAACAGCTAGCGAGCCTCCTCGTTGTCATTTGGACTGCCCAACTTAAATAAATGACGGCCTACTTAACAAGCACTGGCTTTTAAATTTGATGGCACACGAGGACAGTAGCCTAAGCAGAGAGATCCAGACGTCCCTCTCCCCAACCACTTGGGCAGCTCTTTCGGGGGAATCTCAATCCCTGACCAGCCGAGAGACAAAGTCCTTCCAGCGCGTTGTGGGTCGTCCTTTAGGCCTCCTCCCAGTTGGACGTGCCTAGAAAACCTCACCAGGGAGGCGTCCAGGAGGCATCCTAACCAGGTGCCAAAGTCACTCAACTGCCTCCTATAGATGTGGAGGAGCAGAGGGTCTACTCCGAGGTAGGGCTGGGCGATATGACGATTTTAGACCGTTTTACGATCTACACATCTGACGGTCTGTCATTTTTGAGAGACCTTTTTATCACGATTCACAGCTCTGCTGTTGAATTTCTGCCTCTGAATGAAAAGGGAACTTACCCCAGGCGAATGACACGCCTTTGTTTGACCCTTAACCAATCAGAGTGAGTCATAGTAATATATTAGTGCCCCGCCCTCTTCCCCTATTAACATTTAAAATGATTCTGTAAACTCCGTGTATCAATAGAAACAATCTCTGCCTCTGCCAGCTGCAGTAAATGTAGTCTCCAAATAATGAGGTGCATTCATCTGTGTATCTCATTTGATCCGCATTAGTGATGTTTTCAGCACCAGAACAGTGAAGCAAAGAAAGATTCCTGAGTTTGTTAGTAATTTTATTTATTAGGTGCATCTGACCTGTTCTATTTTTTCTATTTTTCTCTGAAATGAGATCAAATCAGTGCTTCTATGGGTTGTCTCCAATCTACACTGGAAAATTTTACTTTATTTAGAGACTTGTTGCAGAAAATATTCAGAATGCGCAGTTATTTGCTACCACAAGCGATCTCTGGTCCAGCCGCACATCAGAGCCGTATTTGAGCTTAACTATCCACTACATGAGCAACTGGGAGCTACATAGTATTTTGAACAAGTTCATGTTTGCACAATACGTTTGCAATTGACATGTTTGCACTTTAAATATGTTTACGATTTTAATTTATGTTAAGTTACTTGAAAAACGAGAAAAACTGATTTTTGTAATTGTTTCTCTCAGGGCTTTTATCATCTCTGGTGTGAGTTTAAAATATAAGTGTGTTAGCACTGTGTTGATTATCCCTAGTATGAATAAATGTTTATTTATTCAATGTTTCTCTTCTTTAATACGCAATTGAAGTTATGCTATTCATGGATAAAAAATCGTGATATTCTATTTTTGCCATATTGCCCAGCCCTACTCCGAGGCCCTCCCAGATGACTGAGCTTCTCACCCTATCTCTAAGGGAGAGCCCAGCCAATCTGTGGAGAATTCTCATTTCGGACACTTGTATCCGCGATCTCATTCTTTTGGTCATAGCTCATGACTAAGGTCAGGGTAGGAACAGTAAATCGAGAACTTCACCTCCCGGCTCAGCTCTTTCTTCAGCACGACAGATCCAGGGTTTCCCTTACATAGACGTAGCCGTGGCGGCCCGCCACGGCTGAAATCTTACCGCAACGTCTACAATATCCCAAGTTTTATTTATTTATTTGCGCCGTTTCCCGAAGAAGCAGCGGGAACTACTATGTTGTCGCTTGTGATCACAGCCGGCGGGCAGCAAGAAGAAAGGAGCAGGCAGAGCAAGGTGCAGTTACAGCATAAGTAACTGAGTATAAAACGGTAGCAGTGGATATAATGCTTTTCGGTTTAAATGTTTCAGCAGCATTGAGATAAACGAGTGTTGACGATCTTGACAGGGTTTCCTCCAGTGCTTATTAGGCCAGACCCCCCCCCCCCCCCCCCGCCAGGCTAATCATCACTAATTCATGTAAAATTTATTTATTTTTTCATGTCGGACTTTAACCGCATCTAATACTGTATTACGGCGTGAGCGCAACAGCGACAACTTAAGATCGATGTGTGAGCAGCGTGAGAGGTCGGGTGTTTTCATCTGAACCCTTAAAACCTCCAGCAGGCTACGCTGCACTATTGACGTGTTAGCGCGCGGCGCTAACAACTTAGCGACGTGACATGTCTCGGAGAAAGAGTAAAAACACGTTGGACGCTTCTTCTGGAGTGGGAAAATAACGCTTCTTCTTAAGCAGAGCACGACGTCGCCTCGGCTCGTTCACGGCCGAGCCGGTACCGGACTGGGCTCGATAACTGACCCAGCACAGCCACTGGGTCGTTGGAGCTGCCCCGTGACTGCCTGATGGAAAACCAGCGGGTTTCATCAGACTCGTAAAGTTTCTTGTTTTTGCTGGGGACCCCCTGTATTTTACCGCTCCCTCCTGCAGTCTTCCTCTATTAACATTTAAAATTATTCTGTAAATTCCGTGTATCAATAGAAAAAATCTCTGCCTCTGCCAGCTGCAGTAAATGTAGTCTCCAAATAATAAATAAGAGGTGCATTAATCTGTGGATCTCCTTTGATCCGCATTAGTGATATTCTCAGCACCAGAACAGTGAAGCAAAGAAACAGATTCCTGAGTTTGTTAGTAATTTTATTTATTAGGTGCATCTGACCTGTGCTATTTTTCTCTGAAACGAGATCAAATCAGTGCTTCTATGGGTTGTCTCCAATCTGCACTGGAACATTTTACTTTATTTAGAGACGTGTCATCATCCCCCCCCCCCCCCCACACACACACACAGCATCTGCTATCACAGTTTATAAAAAGTAAGAGGTCTGCCTGGTTGAAGACCTTTCCTAAGAAAATGTTGCCTTGTTTTGATTCTCAAGTATTTCTGTGACTCTTCAAACTTCAAATAAAACTCAATACAAAGATAAACACAAGTAAACATTTACATTGTCACAGATTAGTTAAGAGTTAATTTGAGGAAACAATCATTTTAATCAAAAGTCTGTTTTAATATCAGCTGATTGTAAAATATTTGGTGTTTATTTGTACCTACATTTCTAGGCAGGTGACAGAATACAAGTTCTAAAATGACATAAGTTCGTGTTATTTTCTTCTGTAAACGTTAAGCATCAGGATGCTTCTGTAAGCACAGGGAAAGTTCTGGGAACTTTTCAATTGCTGACAAGTTCAACAGTGACCATCACCTCCATTAACCTTCAACTGGAGCTCCAATGAGAGTCCACTTGTACATCAACGTTAGACGGGCCGAAAGCTGACAAGTCTATACGCTTTTGATATGTGGGGACAGTTGGACAAAAAGGGCAAAGACCCAAGTTTTAAATGGGGAACAAAAGCAGCGTCTGCCAGGACAGATGCAGCGTTGGGATGGTGCATGCTAATCAGTTTGTGGTGTGGAACAAAGAAGGCCAGCTGGTCGTTATGGACACGCGGACCAGTGGTGTCAAACACAAACCCAGTCAAGTTCTGATCAACATAGACAACAAGCAAAGAGAGGAGAAGTAGCTGAAGTCTATTCGGAGCTAAACCTTGGGTGAAGCTGTGTTTCCACAGCGACTGAAGGTTTCAGGTCAGCTTTCTCACTAGTGGATAAACAGCTATCCAAAATAGTTTAAACCCACAAAGACATTTCAGAGAACAAAAGAAACATCCAGAGAGATGTAAGTCACTCAAACAAAGAGAAGCTCTGGGAATACAAAGTAGTCCTGGCACCGAGTGCGTGGAACACCAGCTCGATCGGAGTAAACGTCGCCATCTTTAAAAGTTACTGTAAATAATCATAAAGGGACGTTTGGTGTTTGAGGAAATACCAGCGACACCTACTCAGCTTTAAGCTAGCGTTAGAGCTAGTTTAGCTGAAAAACTTTTACACTGAGTTCTGTGGTTTGAAAAAAAGTAATGAACAAGCTTTTAATTAGTCATGTCGCCATAGCAGAGAACAAATGAAACGTTCAAGTCAGCACATGTGACGAAAAACGGACTCCCGAAATTATAAACTCACCAAAGTTACTGGTCGCCTCGAAGCGCTTTATGTCCCGGATGTATTCGTTCAGGAACAAACGTGTGCGTTTAAAGCGATTCTGACCGTAAACACGCAACAGTTGGCTGGATGTCCAACAAGTTTCACAAGTCTTTATGTTCTGTAGACAAGATGAGAGAAAACTCCAGAAGTTCCCACTTCTTGTCTAAACTACAGCTCCTGCTCTAACCTGAACTGGGAGCGTTATTTGAAATCGCAGGATGTCCAAGGAAGATCCCGCCTTTCTCGTATTTGATTGGCTAGAAGGGCGCTTCTACGATTGGCTATTTCATTTAGCAGCAAACTTCCTCGATACCAACCTCGATATATATGTCGATGCTCGATACCAACAGATCAGCTGTTTGGGGAAGTTTTGTAAAGAAAATGTGGCCATAGCGTTATAATAACCACTCTGTCCGGTTTTGCAAAAAAAAAATCTGTTTCTTTTATTTATAAAATCCAACCTTGAAAAAAATGTGAACTTATAATAAATCTTGTGGCATTTATCAAACTGCTGCCCTTATTTTATAAACTGCCTCTCAAGGATTGGGGTTATTTCATTAAAGCAGATAACACGTGTGTCCTGCCCCTTCCCGGGTATGAAATATCAAAAATAAACTGCCCCATTTTGTCTGTTTCTTTTCTAGAATAAAGAAAATAGGTGAAAATACATCTAAAGATCAAAATCACAATTAGCTAACAATCAATTTTCGAATAAATGCTACACATTTAATTAGATGAGAGGTGTGTTTTAACTTGCAAACAGCCTTAACTTATTAAAGTGAAGCCTACATAGTAATAAAATGACCCCAATGCTTGAGAGCCAACAGATTTAAAGTCAGTCTAACAGTGATTTGTTAATAACCTTCTGAGTGGTCTAGCAGTAGATTGTCCAGCCTGGGACTGGGAGATCGGTCAGGTCATCCCAAAGACCTTAACAATGGGACCCAATGCCTTCCTGCTTGACACTCAGCTTTCAGGGACTGGATTGGGGAGTTAAATCACCAAATAGTTCCAGAGCGCGGCCACTTCTGTAGCTCACCGCTCCCCATGGGGATGGGTCAAATGCGGAGATGACTTTGGGACTTGAACTTTTTCACAAGATTTACTTCAAGCACACATCTGACGTGTTTCATGTTCTTTCAAGAAAGACACTGAAGCTGGTATGTTGCAAAAAATAAGACAGATTGGTTATTATTAGGGATATCCTGATCCCTATCCCGAGATTGGATCGGGTTGACTTTTTGGTGATCGGAGATCGGCAATTATAACTGACGAGTCTTGCCGATCTCCCAAAATAGACTATGAGCATGTTAGCATAGCAATCAACGCATCTTGAAGGCCACTCAAAAACACTGAAACAGTTTTTATCACATGAAAAATATCTCCAAACTGTGAAGGTTGGTGTCAAAACATGAACTTGAAATGGTTCTCCATGCCTTTATCTCCTCCCGTCTAGATTAATGTAACACACTCTTGTAACACACATTAGAGCATGTTCAATTTGCTAAAAATGAATGATGATTTACACACACACACACACATACAAATATAAATGCCGCGGTTGATGTAGGAGGAAGTTTAGGACCCAAGATGCAGAGAACCAGATGAACGAGGCAGGAGGTGGATGATAAAAATAAAATCCTTTATTTTGGAGTAATCCAGGAAGGCAGGGAGCCAAAAACCAAAAATCAAGAATCCAATTATCTAAACCAAGAAATGCCAAAAACACTAGAGACACTAGAGCGTGAACGAGAACGAGTCTGACAAGAACAAAGGACCGACAAAACATTGAGACATAGACAGGGATATATACAGTGGGGGGGGGGGGGGGGGGGCAGGTGAACTCAATTACTAATCAGGGAGGAAACTAACATGACCTAAGAATAAAACCTAAAGACGAGAGCAGGAAACATAACTAATATTCTAAGGGGGGAGAAAAACCTCAAACACCGATGGGAAAAACACACTAGAGAGACTAAGGCCTAGTCCACACGTAGCCGGGGTTTTTTAAAAACGAATATCCGCCCCTCCAAAAACTTGCATCCACACCACCACGTTTAAAAAAAAAACTGTCCACACGTACCCGGATAAATACGTTGTTAAGGACATGCCAGACCTGTAGGCGGCAGCACTTCCCCCGTTCTTAACCTCGTCCTTCGTCTGTGGTCTTCCGCAAGGAGCAGTAATTCCGCTTGCAAAAACAAACAAGCAGAAAGCGCTTGGACAATTGATAAAGCGAGCGCAGCTCTGAGGGCATCCATGCTGTCGGCTAGTGTAAACACAGGTCGCACACGTGATGTCAGCATTTTTTGTCGCGGAAAGTGACGTTGCGGACCTTAAAACTCCGGTTTTGTCTGTCCACACGCAGACACCCAAAACGGAGAAAACGCAGATCTTCACTTTGGCCGGAGTTTTTAAAAAGATCAGTTTTCGTGTGAAAAAACTCCGTTTTCGTGTGGATGACAGGCCAAAATGTAGAAAAATATCTACGTTTTGGCAGATCCCCGGCTACGTGTGGACAGGGCCTAAATAACAAGAACAGCTGTAGCTAAAGGAAAATGACCTAAGAGAAAAACCTAAAGGCCAGAAGGGCAGCAAACATAACTAATATTCTAAGGGGGAAGCTGAAACTAAAGGAAAAACACTAAAGAAAAACTACAGGGGCGTGACTAAAGGGGACCACGGGAGCACAGGACCTGGGAGGGGGATATCTGAGGAGGGAAACCTAGAGGGCTGAAGATCTGGGGGAAAATGGAGAACACCAGGAGACACATGAGGAAAATGCAGACAAGGACACATGAGGGCGCTAGGAGACACAAATGGAGAACCTAGAGAAGGATGGAGAACACAAGGAGACACATGAGGGGAGACGCAGACGCAGACCATGACAATAAATGAAATTTTATTTTAAATGACGCATTTGTGCTGCAAAGCTAACTT
This sequence comes from Nothobranchius furzeri, assembly GCF_043380555.1. NCBI lineage: Eukaryota > Metazoa > Chordata > Actinopteri > Cyprinodontiformes > Nothobranchiidae > Nothobranchius > Nothobranchius furzeri. The sequence goes on along the minus strand of NC_091747.1, from coordinate 71,822,315 downwards.
GGCAAACAATAACAACATTTATTATATCAAATACTAAATGTTATGTTACAGTGTGACAGAGGTGGTGGTCGCCGCCTGGCAGGAAACAGTCCAGTCGGATCAGAACTGTCATGATTTTTGGCAAAACCCGAAACCACGAGCAGAGACTCTCTGGAGCCACGCGAGGAGCGGTTGAGCCAACAGTGATGTTTCTTACATTCCTTAGACTGGAGGTAACCTCCGTAGCTGCTGACAAACATCGTGGAGATGGAGCCACACGCGTTTCTCAGAAGATCAGGAGGCCCTGAGGAAAAATGGAATGTTAGTGAAACTTACAAAAGCAACACTGGTGAGCTTTGTTATGTTACATACGGTCAAGAGCTTCAGGTCGGACGGGAGCCACACAGCAGAATGGTGTCGAGATCAATAGACATCTGAGAGGCGGACAGCCTGAGCCACGAGTGGATGAGCAGAAGGATCCGTAATGACGAAACTGATTGTCAGTCATGGAAGGATGGTTGAGGATTATCCAGGAGGAGGAGGAGAAATGGTGGCGTGATTAGAGCACGAAGAGCAGGAATTCCAGAGATCTGTGTAGAAAATAAGAGAGGGTTAGTGACTGGCTACCAGCTGCTTTTATTCTCCTGCCCGATGTGCTGATGGGTTGCAGGTGTGTGAGGATGCACCTGCTGTTATAGCCACATTAGAGGAGTTGTCAGGTACCTCCTCTGCCGTCCAGTAGTGAGCAGCTGGCTAAGGAGGAGAGAAGGAAAAACAACACAGAGTAGAATAATAGTAACTAATAATTGTAATCTCTTGTGTAGCTTACCTTACGTGCACTTTAAAACCTTCACCTGTGCCTGCTCACAGCTTCCTGTTTGTCTGGTCTTTCAAACTGGGCTCAGAGAGGTTCTGGAACAGGGTTTCGTCTGACAACTCCTGATAAGGGAGAGGATCCATCACCACAGAGTCGAACAGCAGGTCCATAAGCTTACGTGAATACCCTGGAAAAGGATTTTCATTATTACAATAATTCTCCATAACCATCATTATGGGTTTATCACACAGTTTATGACATACATGCGGTTGGATTGGTCTTCAGGGCTCTGACGGTGTCATCTCCACGGTACAGTACAGCCTTTAGGCCTCCTCCCAGTTGGAGTACGGGACGGTGCTGTACTACACCTGCCAGTCTGAAGTTGCAAGTGCGATATTCTGGCCACAGGGTGTGGTCTGAGTGACTATTCATCACATCTGTAAAGGGTCATTTTAGCACATAGTGGATAAAAACATTATTCAAATAATCAAAAAATATGACAAATATGAGGAAAGATGGTGCGCAAGATCGATAGCGGGATTGGTGCTGTGTCTGCAGTGATGTGTCGTGGTGAAGAGAGAGCAGAGTCGGAGGGCAAAGCTCTCGATTTACCAGTCGATCTATGTTTCTACCCTCATCTATGGTCACTAGATTTGTGTAGTGACCGAAAAAACGAGATCGCAGACACAAGCAGCCGAAATGAGTTCCCTCCGCAGGGTGGCTGGGCTCTCCTTAGAGACAGGGTGAGAAGCTCGGTCATCTGGGAGGGGCTTGGAGTAGACCTGGTGCTCCTCCACATCGAGAGGAGACAGTTGAGATGGCTCGGGCATCTAGTTAGGATGCCTCCTGGACGCCTCACTGGTGAGGTTTTCCAGGCACGTCCAACCAGGAGAAGACCTAAAGGAAGACCCAAGACATGCTGGAGGGACTATGTCTCTCACCTGGCCAGGGAGCACATTAGGATTTCCCCGGATGAGCTGGCCCAAGTGGCTGGGGAAAGGAAAGTCTGGGCCCCCCTGTCCCCGTGGCCGAAAATGGAATTATGCATGGATGGATGGACAAAGTCTCAAAGTGTCCCATTATTCTGAAATAAGATGTGTTTATCTTTGAACACATCATTGAGTAAATTTAAACAGATTTTTAATTTTTATCTTAATACATTTTTAATATGCAAACGCTTCATATTTGATACTAATATTTCCTGTTTCTAAAACTACCCGTTAAAACCCAGGTGTATTTATTTATGCAGCACTGCCCTCTGGTGGAAGATCTTAGTACTGCACGTGTCAAGTGACAAAAATATTGTTTTTTTAATTATATAACGCTGTGAATATACTTAGATGTACAGAATCAAATTGACTATTTTCATTACACAGTGGCAGTTACAAAGCATTATTATCTGATTAATATTGCATACCGCTGGGTTAGAAATCATCTTAAATTACACTTTTTTTTTACACATTTATCAAACGGTGCATTAAGTTTAAAAACGTAATTTAAGGTCATAATGTGTATTTTGGTGTCATTTTGATCCTCTGCTTATTAATAATGTTTAGTCTGTTGTTTTTAGCTTCATTCAATTCCAGTTTAAAGCAAGTTTAATAGTCACATAAGCGTTCATGTGCAGTTGGTCTTGTTTCTTGTGCTGTTTCTGGCCCCGCCTACCCGGAAGTTCCTCGTCCCGCTCAGAACTTCTTCAGAAGTCGACTGGTTTCATTTACATCCTACCGATCCGCCGGAACGACCCGCGAGCCCACTTCCATTCACAGGTGAGACTCTTCTCTTCCGTTAGTATTTATTGTGAAATGCTTGAACCTCTGAATCTCTCACATTCTCACACGCGCTTCACGCACATTTGTTATAATAACCGGGAAAGTCAAACTACTTCCGCTCCAGGAGCTTTCCCGGCAAAATAAAACTGTCATTTTCGTCATTTTTAAATTTAATCGTTGTTTTCAACAGAATTGAGGAGAAAAACAGGCGAAAAAGCAATTTTCGTCCCTGTACACATCTCCACATTACACCGTAAACATGACGGTTTAACAACTAACAAGTCAGACTGATGTTATTATTATAATAACATAATAATAAATATAACAAATGACAAAAACACAGTTCTCTTCTCTAATGTTCAAATAAAACTTCCTAATTTATTAATAGAGGAATTGAACATCACAGACAGAAAATGTGAAAATTAATTTTTAAACGGAGCCTTTAAATATATATCTATCATGATTATGATAGAAAGATTAAACTAAAAATATTAGGAAATCCAATAATTGAAGGAAAACAATTAAAATGTCTAAAATGGCCTATAATGCCCAAAGTAAAATAAATGCTATTTAAAATTCTTAACAACTACTATCCATCAGCAGAGACGCTGAGGAAGAGATTTGGTTTAGAAGTTGGTCCTTGTGAATTCTGTCAGGGAAGCCCTGAAGGAACAGAACTCTTATTTTTCAGCTGTCCTGTCAGTAAGAAGTTTTGGGAAGAAGTCCTTTGTTGGTTAAGAGATAAAATAAGAGAACTTGATCGTTTTACAAATGAAGATATTCTTATTTACTATTCTAAATTAAATGGGAATAATTCATCGTTAATTAACATTATTATTATTATTATTATGGGTAAATACCACATCCACAAAAGCAAATGGAAAAAACAACTTCCAAACATGAACTGTTTCATAAATGAATTCCGTATGTTCTTATTCACTTTGATCCGTATAAAAAATTCCAACGCAACTGCAAAAGCCTTTTGTCATGCTGCACACAAATGTTTAATCTTGTAACAATGTTTTTACTTTGTGTTACAAGTGCCTCTTTTTAAGTTTCTTATTTGTCTTTTATTGTTACTAAAGATGCCTCGCATGTTTCCATTATGTGATGTCGCCATGAGAAATTGTAATAAACATTTACTGTTAATAAAAAAAAAAGCTCTGCAGGAAACCAACAAGCTAAGCTAACGCAAAAAGCAAAAGAAATGCTTGTGTGGGATTTCACAATAAGGTTAAAATAAATTTCTGAAGCATTTTTATGATGCATAAAAAAACTTGAACACAGCTCTTGTGATCTTCAGAGCGGTCCAAATTGTTGCCAATTACCGTAAAACTCTATTAAACGATCCCGCCATTTACGATGGAATGATGTTTTTAGTTCCGTTTGGAATCACACACACACACACACACACACACACACACACACACACACACACACACACACACACACACACACACACACACACACACACACATACACACACAGGTCAAATGAATTGGGTCTCCTAAACAATTAACATATGACAGTCTTGATCAAATCTATTTCCCCTAAGAACTAGTTACAAATATTTGTGTTACTTTTCAAGAGCGTTACAATAACAAAACAAATGTAATTGCTGAAGGTTACAATAATAGCCTACAGCCTTTTTGTATTTACCTGTATAAGTATTATTTATTCTCTAAGTGTATGTGTTGCCTTAAAGAGCAAGTCACCCCCTACCAGAGTCTAACTCCACTCCCACTTCATGTTTGAAAAATGCAACAAATGCTGTTGCCTGGTAGACCGAGAGGGCGGAGCCGCTAACAAATACACACACACTCAGGCTCACGACAGCATTGTGACATCATAATGTACCAGTTTACATCATAGCATACTTCTTAGCCAATAGCGGTGGCAGATTTAAATTAAAATACAGTGCAGAGTTTTTACCTGACAACGGCACAACACTGCCAGTTTTAGGCAGAATATTTAAATTTGAACTAAGATGCACTAAAGTGCCAAATTATTGACGACACGTGTCTGCAGCACGATTAGACACTCGTTTATTTAGTTTATCAGCAAAAAAAAATGTTTATTTGGGGTGACTTGCTCTTTAACGAGTGAATTTCCCCACTGTGGGAACAATAAAGTTTAGTCTTTTCTATTCTAATAAAAGTGTTTTGCACATCAGTAGAAAAGCAGTGTTTAAGCTGCATTCTATTCCATGGCCACTGAGGGGCGACTTCTAATGAAGTCATTATAATAATTTTTATCAAATATTTTCTGAGTTTAGGGCCTCAGTCACCAGTCGGCTGTGTTCCTATCGCAGCACGATGCTCATATGAGTATTTATTATAAAATACACTTTGTGCAGAGTAAAAACACAATGCTGCTGAGATGGACAACAAAAGTCATAAGACAGGCATGATTTGATTAGGTGGAATACTACGTGAGCTCTTGTTCACCAGAGCAGTTTGCTTACAGACTCGTCTTTCTGCAGGAGCGTCAGAGAAGCAGCAGAATGTGGAATGAAAAGAAACCGAGTCCCCCTCCTTCTGACCGGTGAGGCCCATGTCTTCTACAGTTTGAAGATAAATAAATGTATGTATTCTCCTCCTGATCGCAGCCTTTTGTTCCCAAAGGGGTCAGGCTGTAGCCGTTGTCGTCTTTGTTCTGGGGGTAGAAACTCTGCTGCCCTGGAACTTCTTCATAACGGATTCACAGGTTTGATTATTTAGTCCTCATCTCCTTTGTTAAATGGCATTATCTAAAGTTACTAAGTCTTTTAACTTTTTATATCTTAAAGTATTTCAACGATCGCCTGAGAGAGTCTAACGCCACTGCTATCACCAAAGAATATAATTTTGGCAACTGGATGGCGTTGCTTTCCCAGCTGCCTCTGCTGCTCTTCACTCTGCTCAACTCCTTCCTGTACCAGAGGTGAGAACTGGTGACATACTGGTTTCATAATTACCACCAAGTGGTGACGATGATGGCAACGGTGATGCTGATGATGATGGCGGTGATTAGGCGTGGGCAGTATTACCGTAATACTGCTATTAAAATGGCAACAGAATGAGTTTCAGTACTGCCGTGAAAAAAAGCAGCGCACTTTAGGAGACAAGGAATAAATAAAGAAATAAATAAGAGTAATTTAATGCATAAAAAAATGCATGGTTGGATTTTCAATGATCAATAAGATGTGATATTCCATATAAATATGAATTATCAACCTTATTGGTCTTTCAATATTTGATTTAATGTGAACTTGGCTTCTTTGGACTGCCAGGGAAACACACACTTCATAATAATTCATAGTCAAGAATGTAGTTTATAAAAGTGAATTTAATACTATATTTCTAAACTTTTGATGAGGCATTTTGATGTTTTTCAGGTTCTTTTATGAAAGAAACTGAAATCAGTTTGTTGCAAAACAGGAAAGGTTGTTTATTAAAGAGATGAGTTCACATTTTCTTCAAAAAAACTCCTCAAGATCTGGCTGTAAACATAAAAACCTGCAGTTTCCTCTTGCATGAAATAGCCAATCGTAGGCAAGCCCTTCCAGCCAATCAGAGATGAGAAAGGCGGGACCTTCCTTGGACATCCTAGGATTCCAAATGACGCCTCCCGGGACCAACAGTAACCTCCAACACGACAAATTTATTTTATCACCAGCACAAAAACCATGAAGAAGAATACAGAGGTATTCAACAAGCGAAAGCTGTTACAGCAGGCGTTTACCCGTGGCTCATCATGTAACCACAGCTCCTGGAGATGGAAGGAGATCATCACTGCAGTTGCCACGTGCATCTGCAAAGATATGGTTCCAATCTACACGGGCAAGAAATGTGGGTTTTGTGAGTTGCAGTGTTGGGCAAGTTACTTCAAAACTGTAATGCATTATTTATTACGTGTTACCCTCATTTTAAAGTAATTCATTACATTACAATATTACTGATTTTAAAATGTAAGGCATTACACTACTTTGGCATTACTTTAAGTTACTTTCACCAAAACAACTTCAGTATGAATCTGGTCATGTGACGCTCAGTGAGCTCATGACATATATGTGGAAGGTGATGTGGTGTCTGAGCTTGGATTGCTGTTAAAAACAGTCAGATATAATAACAGTGCTTTAAAATGATTGTTTATTAAATAAAAGCAACAACAATCTGTACTCTCAGCACGCTGCCATCTTATATTAACTGAGCAGGGAGTGAGGTGGTGGGGGCTCCAAGCCTATATTTGCCTTGGTCCACAAATGCCTTGATACGGCCCTGGATGTGGGACTGACTTCTGGGGTGATCTGATTCTATCACATGTATAAATATTAAATGATTATATATTATTGTTTTTCACTGGTAAAAATGTGTATTGGGGATAAATCTACCTACTTTTTTCTTTTCAAGCACTTTGTTTTGTTTTCTTGATTTTATTTGAATAATTTCCTGCCCTTTCTCCCTCTAACCTTCCTGCATGCTGCATGTTTTCTCCGTCTTCCAGAAAAACTGTAAACTAGATTTCCTACTTTCTAACTAATCAGCCAAAGGGATCTACCGAATGCAAAAAAAAAAAAAAAAAAAAAAAAAAAAAGCTTCATATGCGCTGCGCTCCTGCAGCAATGAGTTGAAATCACCGGGGCACAGATTATGAACTCAGCTGAAAAGTACATGAAGTACCAGAGAATATGAGCTGATATAAACGAGTTTTGGTGGAGCGATTTTATGAATATAACAGCGGCCACGCGCAGGACGCAGCTGGAGTATTTGAGCCATCACCGCTGCGTCCTCTCTGCTCGTAGAATGCCCGCAAAGCTGAGTCCATAAATGACGTCATATATGTGGATACTGGATCTTTTTTCAGGCTTCCCGCAATTTGAAATTTTAGGAAACCCACATCTTGAATCTGGGTTTAAAAATGCATCATAATTACCGCGTTACTGACACTTGTACCGAGTAAATATTACCATTTTCTTTCCCTGTAATGCCTTACATTACCACCTTACAGCAAAAAGCAATGCATTACAGTAATTAATTACTTTTGTACCGCATTACTCCCAACACTGGTGAGTTGGTGCAAACACTCGATCCAAGAAACAAGATGCCCAATCGAAAACACACGACCAACGTTCTGTTACCTGATTATTGTGACGCATGTTGGGCCAAAGTAGAGGCAGAGATTCAAAACGGGATGTTCCACGTTAAAGCACCAGTCGAACGACACATCCACATATGAGCCTGACGACACACTTCATCGACCAAGATTGGAACCTGTGCAGCTGGTGTTCACAGACAAGTTACTTACCCAAAGACTAATCTGGAGAAATGCTAGCCAAGGGAGTCAGAGAAGCTCTGGAATCATGGGGACTGCAAGAGGATCGCCTTGTCTCTGTCACCGCAGACGACGCACCAACAACATCCTTTCCCTGCAGCTGAGTGACACGACACTCCTACAGGGTTTGGTCCACCGCCTTCATCTGGCCGTTGGTGAGTGCTTCAATCTAAATCTATTTGAAATGGATACGAATACATTCAGTTAGCGAGTTGACATAGAAGCTAAAAGTTATAATTATATAAACTAAACACAGATGAAATCAAAGTTCTGGGATAAAAATGTCAGTCACATTATTTGACACGTGTAATAGTAAAATCTATAATGTCATTTATTTACATATAAATTATTTAGTAAAAGTAATTAGTACATTGTACTAGTCCTGAACACAGTGTAATATAAAAAAGTACATAATCTTACATTTACTTGTTTAAACACACAGAGAGGAGGGTGAAACTAAGAGAGGTGGAACAAGCAGCCAGCATCTGCAGGAAGAATGAAGCTGCGTTCTCCAGTTCATGGAAGAGAGGATGGGAGCTGGCCAGGGCTCAATCAGATCACCCCCCCCCACCCCCCCTCCGGCATCTCATCAGCTGATCACAGACACCCCTACTAGGTGGGCTCTATGCAAGCACTGATTGAACGGGTGATGAAACAAGAGAAAGCTCTCTCACAAGTCACCTGGTCCCATCTCAGCAGGATGTGGAGGTTCTGGAATCCACGAACAAGTCCTCAAGGAGTTCACAGATGCTGTGTCTGGGTGTCATGGTCTGCGTCTGCCCTTTCCCTCCTGTGCCTCCTGGTGTCCTCCATCCCTCTCTAGATTCCCTTTTGTGTCTCATAGCGCCCTCATGTGTCCTTTGTCTGCATCTCAATTATGTTTTTTTCTGTTTGTAGGCATTCGGTCATCCCAATCCCCTCCAGTTGTAGCTCCAGTCTCTTTGTCCCCAGCTCTGTGTTTGTGTGTGTGTGTGTGTGTGCGTGTCCATTCCCCAACTCAGTGTGTGTGAGTGTATTTAGGTGTGATTGTGTGTGTGTGTGTGACTCCTTCCCTCAGTCTTTTAGTTCAGTTTTGTGTTTATCTGCCCTCCTTTGGTTCTGCTTCCCCATTTAGATAATTATTGTCACCTGTCTTCCCTCCAGCCCTCACTCCACACACCTGTTTCCTGTTCCCTCAATTACTCCTCCCTGTTTATTTAAGCCCTGTCTTGTCTTTGTCTGGTGTCGGTCCATTGTGGTAATTCTGTCAGTCTGCTCGTGTTGTCGCTACTGTTTTGATCTCCTGCTCAGCCTTTTGGATTTATTGGTTTTTTGGCTCCAGCTCTTTTGGATATATTTTTGTTTCACTCATCCTAATAAAAGGATTTTACTTAACATCATCTCCTGCCTCGTGTCATCTTGGGTTCCTGCATTTTGGGTCCTACCAACACCGAATCGTGACACTGGGGAGCGTTACCCAAGTGTTTCCTACGTGAAACCTGCCCTCCATCTGTTCAACAGCCAGATACTCCAGCATCAGGATGGTGACACGGAGCTCACCACAACTATAAAAGAGGGCGTACTGACATATTTATGATGACCAGACAACCCAGGACCTGCTTTCCATTGCTTCTGTGGTCGGCCCTTGATTCAAAACCACACACGTCAAACAAGAGAGGGTGGATTACATCAAAGCAAGAGCTGCTGCAGAGCTGCAGAAGCTGGTGGGCGAACAAACCGAGGCAGTACCTCTGTCATCACTGCCGTGGGTCAGGGTGAGTCAGAGGAGGCTCCTGCTAAGAAGAAAGATAAATGTTTGAGCAGCTACTTTAAAACACCAGCAAAGCAAAGCCAGGCAGCCCAAATAAGAGCAGAGTCTATTGAAAAGGAGCTAAGCTTCCATGGAAGCAGGTCCAGACTCTGAAGCACTGGTGGAAGAGGAATGAGGCACATGCTCCCCCTAGTGGTTAAACTAGGAAGTGTTTCTCCACACCTGCTACAAGCTCCCCGTCAGAGCGCGTTCAGTGCAGGTGAAAGCAGCGAGAGTTGACAGCTTGTATTCCTAGCATTCAACTTGTAGAAGCCTTAGATTTGGCAAATTTTTTTTCATATCCTACTTTAGTTCTTTTGTGTACCTCTTGAATGTTGTAGTCATGGTGCAGCTGCACTTAAAACTACAAAGGCTGTGTTTTGTATTTTGTGAGGAATGTTTATTTTTTGAGGCGAGGACAATAGGCCTGTATTATTTTTGTCTACAGCTGCCATCCAAACCTGAAAAGTTATTTTTTCCCTTGTTTGGATTTTTGTAAAATTATATTAAAGCTAATTTTGTTGCCGCACTTTAAACTTAAAAGGCTACAGGTTTGGTATTTCACCCCCGACTCTTATTTATAGGAGCAAAGAGAGTAGGCCTACAGTTTTGTTTCATGTTTCCTTTTAAACTTGAAAAGTGTTTTTTTCTTTTCACTTGTTAGATTTTGCAAAATAAGCAGACTTAAACTTTACGTTTAGTGTTATGCCCTGCACCATGCTCTTTAAACCTCACAACTGTTCAGTTTCTTATGTATAAGATGACCAACGTGCCTTTCTTGGAAAAAGTTTCTAAATAAAACCTATTTAGTCAATTCTACCTTTATTTATTTGTTATATCATTTCAACCTGCATTTCCATCCATCCATCCATCCAACCATCCATCCATCCATCCATTATCCGTCCATCCAACCATCCATCCATCCATCCATCCATCCATCCATCCATCCATCCATCCATCCATTATCCATCCATCCATCCATCCATCCATCCAACCATCCATCCATCCATCCATCCATTATCCGTCCATCCATCCATCCATTATCCGTCCATCCATCCATTATCCGTCCATCCATCCATCCATCCATCCATCCATCCATCCATCCATCCATCCATTATCCATCCATCCATCCATCCATCCATCCATCCATCCATCCATCCATCCATTATCCGTCCATCCATCCATCCATTATCCGTCCATCCATCCATCCATCCATCCATCCATCCATCCATCCATCCATCCATTATCCATCCATCCATCCATCCATCCAACCATCCATCCATCCATCCATCCATCCATTATCCGTCCATCCATCCATCCATTATCCGTCCATCCATCCATCCATCCATCCATCCATCCATTATCCGTCCATCCATCCATCCATCCATCCATCCATCCATCCAACCATCCATCCATCCATCCATCCATCCATCCATCCATTTTCTGAACCCGCTTGTCCATGCAGGGTCGCGGGGGGGCTTGACGCCTATTTCCAGCGGTCAATGGGCAATAAGGAGGGGTACACCCTGGACAGAAAGCCAGTCCATCGCAGGACAAACAATCTCACACACACACACACACACACACACACACACACACACACACACACACACACACACACACACACACACACACACACACACACACACACACACACACACACTCACACCTAAGGACAATTTAGTCAGACCAATTAACCTGACAGTCATGTGTTTGGACTGTGGGAGGAAGCCGGAGAACCCGGAGAGAACCCACGCATGCACACGGAGAACATGCAACTCCATGCTGAAAGATCCCAGGCTGGGAAGCGAACCCAGGACAAGCTGCATTTCCACATTGCAATTTTATAACAACTATTAGTTGAATTAAAAGAAATAATTGTTATTTATATTGTTTTCAGCATATAAAATGAGCCATATCGGGATACGACATTTTTGCCATATTGCCTGATGATGATGATGATCATGATGGTGATGATGATGCTATTGATGATAGTTATTATGATAATGGTGATGATCTTGAGGATTACCATAAGGGTGATGATAGTGGAGTTGATAATGATGATATTGATGACGACGCTTTCTGCAGGGTGACGGAGCGTCTTCGTGTGGCCTTCAGCCTGGTCTTCATCTTCCTCTTATTCTCCCTTACTGCTGTGTTGGTGGTGATCCCCATGCAGCCAGACACTTTCTTTTCAGTCACCATGGCAACCATCTGGTTCATCAACAGTAAGTTTCTGATCATCTTATTTTGCTGTATTAGTTGCACTTTACGCACCTTTAATGAAAAGCAAATGCACAAATCAAGACAAAAGCCAGTCGACTGATGTCTCTGTGTTCTACCGCCTCACAGATCTGCCTTTTCCATCGTAACCCTTTTCATTTTACCACTGATTATGTTGTCCCGTAATTTGAATATTTGCACCTACAACCCAACATGGAAGGAGATATTAGAATGGAGTAGAATAGACTTTAATGATCCCACAGTGGGGAAATTCACTCATTGAGGCAGCACCTAGACTTAGAAAATACGGGGAGAACAGGTAAATACACAAAGGCATTAGGCTATTATTGTGACCTTCTGCAATAAAAAAAGGAATAAAAATAGAAAATAGAGACATTTCTAATTTTGTTCTTTTTTTTTCTTTTATGCTGTTTCTTTTTGGAAACTCAAATATTATTGAGTTTCCAAAAATAAACAGCATAAAAGACAGAAATACAAATGTACATCCAGGTATTGCAGTGGTTCCTAACCTGGGGGTCCCGACCCCCACAAGGGGGCGCCAAAGCCTCTCAGTGGGTCGCCAGGACCTTTCCACTTTAAGGGGTTAAAACTTCATTTATTACTTGTTTATAGCCTACATTTTGCTCACATTTTTTTTCATGAGTGAAAAGTTTACTGATATTAAGACAGGAAATAATTAGTACAGAAAAAGTAACACACTTTTAAGAACATTTTGCTCAGCTCACTGTTTTATTTTCAAGTGTCAAAAGTTCATTAAAGATAGGACTGGTTGATTAATCACAGCGTTTACAGTAAATAATCTAGTATTAACAGTAATATGCACATTTAAGCACATTTTGCTCAGTGTATTTTTTATGTGTCAAACGTTTATTGAAAGGAATGATTGATTTATCAGTGTTTACAAGAAACTGTGTTCAGAAAAGTAATACAAACTGTCAAGCACATTATGCTCTGTTTGGTTTTGTTAATGACTTGGTTCTGTACTGGAGCCTACTATTACTGTTATCTATTGAATCAAAGCATATTAAAATGTGCTTGAATAATTTGATCATTTCTTAATACTGTTTGTACTGGAAGAGAGAATGGGAGGGGCTCGTAAAAAATTTGACTGGTAAAAAACGGGGTCCCTTGGGAAAAAGGTTGGGAACCACTGAGGTATTGCACATGTACTGAACGTAGCGCTGATGCTATTGTGTAGCTGGATAATGCCAGTACCAGCTAAACTGAGGAGTTATGCACTCTTACTGCAGAGGGAATGAATGACCTATGGAAGCGTTCTGTCTGACATCTTTGGTGTCTCAATCTACCGCTGAAGGAGCTGTCCATGGCCTCCACAGTGAAAGGGAATGGAGGTCATCTTCACCACTATCCTCCTTTCACACGCGTCCTCAACAGAAGCCAGTGGGCAGCCCAGAACTGAGCTAGCTTTCTTAATTAGCTTGTTCAGTCTCTTCCTGTCTCAGTCAGAGTCGCCTGTAGCCCAACAGAGCCAGAGAATAACAGAGCCAACCATGGACGTAATTTTTACTTTAGAAGTGGGGGGGACAAGGGGGTGGGGGGGGATTATCTTTACAGTATGCTCTAATGGGAAACAGGCTTTAACACAAACGGTTGTTTCCGCATGGTTCTAGAGCTCAACCAGTGTCAAATTAATATAGCGTAATATTGTTTTTGGATGGTAAATAGTTCAGGGGTCAAAACTTGACTTTGGAAAAAGTGGGGGGGGGACATGTCCCCCCTGTCCCCCCCAAAAATTACGTCCATGGAGCCAACAACAGGGTGATTAAAAAAGTTTAGCCGATGGAAATTACTTCAGAAGGACCACAGCCTCCTTAGGAGGTGGAGGCAGCTTTGGCTCTTATACAGATCATCTGTATTGTGGGACCAGTTCGGTTTACTATTGAAGTGAACTCAGAAGAACATCCCTGTTCGACAAATCGCACCTGTTCACTCAAGGACTCGACGGTAACACCAACGATGCTCAGGCGGATTCTATCCTCTCTAATCCAAGCGAAGAGCGGCAAGCGCGTCCACAGGCAGCCCCTGCTAATCAATGCTAGATAGATAATGGGAGGAAAGAAGAAAGCCTCGTTCTCCCGGATGGAGCTAGAATCATTCATTCCTGCCTACGAGGACTACAAAAACATCATAACTAAAATCGAGCCCACCATCTGCTTGATGAGTACAAAAGCTGTTGGCACAGCCGTGGCTCAGGAGGCAGAGCAGGTTGTCCAGTAATAGGAAGGTTGCAGGTTCGATCCCAGCTCCCACCAGAGGAAGCTACTGTTGTGTCCTCGGGCACAACACTTATAAAGCAAGTCACACCAAAATCAACTTATTTTTTCTGATGACCTGTATAAATGAGTGAATAATAGTGGTTTAGGCATGTCTAGTCATTATTTTTGAATTTTGGTGCATTTTCTTTAAAAACTCAAAATTCTGCCTAAAAACACCAGTCTAGCGCCCCCTTCTGCTCAAAACTATGCAACACGTTTAATTTGAGTTGGTGTGAATCTGCGTTAGCCAATGGCTAACGAGAATAATGATGCATAGCCAAGAAAATTACTACGTAGCAGTGCCGTGACTGTAGGTTTTAAAGCTTTGGGGTCTCAGCCACGCCTTATATCACATTTATTCAATTATGATTACTTTGGTGCACGTTTAATGTGATATGAACTAGCACCTCACTGTTAGCTCATTTTAAATTCAAGCGTGTTTTTACATATATTTATGGACATCAATCAAAACAGGAAATGTATAAATTGAGATCTGTTTAATTAATAAAACAAATATTAATAAGTGAAGTCCGGAGAAGGGAGGAATCATACAAAGGCACATCTTTCCGGACGCTCCTGATCCTGATGACGGCACAAGCTGCTGGCACCAGAGGATCACCTACGACCAAGAGAACAGCTGGTATCAGTAAATAAATAATGAAATCAGGGCAGTTTTAGTGGGATGTTTGTGATTGTGTAACATAAATGTGCACACCACAGAATGACTTTCTCATTTGGTATTTACATTTATAACCAGAGCACTAGACTGGAAGTAGCTCCCATGACACTTATTAAGGACTTTGTGGTGTGTGTGTTCGTCTGTCTCAAGTGTTCAGTGCGGTGCTGCAGGGCAGTCTCTTTGGCGTGGTCGGCCTGCTTCCTCCTCGGTACAGCACTCTGTTCATGAGCGGCCAGGGTCTGGCTGGGATGTTTGCAGCCATCGCCAGGCTCTGCTCCATCCTAAGTAAGCAACGAATGCCTGACTCTAAATGTGCTGACAGGGCTCCAAAAGTTACTAACTAGTTACAAACAAATGAATGTACTAACGACAGAAACATAATTAATCTCTAAGGCCAAACTATTTAAATGACAATAATATTAACTGAGTTTTATCAGTGAAGCAGCGATCTGGGAAATAACTGATAAAACTCAAATATTATTATTGTCAATTAAATAGTTTGAAAGATCCTCCTCATTTTCTTGTTTAAATTAAGCAAACAAATGTAAAAAAAAAGTCAATCTGCTGTCATGGTCTGCGTCGGCCCCCTCCTTTTTTGTGCCTCCTGGTGTCCTCCATCCCTCTCTAGATTCCCTTTTGTGTCTCATAGCGCCCTCATGTGTCCTTGTCTTCTCAGTCTTTGTGTCTTATGTGGTACCGGTACAATTATTCCTCCCAGGTCCCGTGTCATCTCATTCCTCCCCAGCCCTTCCAGGTCTTCATTTTCTGTGTCCTTGTAGCCCCCAGCCTCTCAGTCCCCGGTGTGTGTGTGTGTGTGTGTGTGTGTGTGTTCATTTCCCAGTTCTGTTTATAGGTGTCAGAGTTTATGTGTGTGGGTATTATATCCTCCTCCAGATAGTTTGTGTGAGCCTTTCCCTCAGTCTTTAGGGTTAAATATTGTATTTTAGGGTTATCTGCCATTCTCTGTTCTGTTTCCCCATTTAGATTATTATCGTCACCTGCCTTCCCTCCAGCAGCTCACTCCGCACACCTGCTGCCTGTTTTCTTGATTGCCTCTCCCAGTCTATTTAAGCCCTGCCTTGTCTTTGTCGGTCCATTAATGTTGTTTGTAGTTCTGTCAGTTTCGTCCCTCTGTGTTTATTCCAGAGTTTTTGATCCCCAGATATTTATCTGGATTTTGGATTTTTGGCTTCCAGCTTAGAGATACTTGGTTTTTGGCTCACCTAAAAATAAAGAACTTTTACTTAATCATCATCCTTGCCTCGTGTCATCCTGGGTACTGCATCTTGGGTCCTCACCACCGCCACATGACATCTGCATCAACAACCTTCCAAGAGACAAAGTTCAAGACGATCTAGAAATGTAACTGAAGACAACACAAACAGTCTGAGGGCTGAGCCACATTTTGGACAAAGCACCATAAATAGCGTTGATTTAAAACCTTTAGTTTGCTCTGTAGTGTGACTCTGGAGCTCCCCGTGTAGAGGGCTGGGTGAAAGCAGCGGAGTGTCAGACAGCAGGGGTGTTTCTCAATGTCAAGGTGCCGGGCCTCGCAAGGCGATGTCTTGCTGGGCCATGCACCCTTCTTACAAGGACACTTGTAACATGTAAGTAAGTAAGTAAAAGTTTATTTATAGAGCGCCTTTCACAGATATAAATCACAAAGCGCTGTACAACATGATAAAGATCAGGGCAAATACCTCTAACCAATAAAAACATCCGAAAAACAATAGCAGTGACAAAGTAGAAAATAAAATCATGAGTATAAACAAAGGGAAGGTGTGAACCCGAACAAAGCCATCATTCTGAAACATTTAGGGAGGGAACGCCTGGATGAAAAGGTGAGTTTTTAGATGATTTTTAAAGACCTCTACAGTGTTAGAGAGACGGAGATTTGAAGGTAGACTGTTCCAAAGTCTGGGTGCAATAGTCTGAAAGGCCCTGTCCCCTTTGGTTTTCAGTCTGGTTCGAGGAACAGCCAGGAGGTTTTCACATGTGGATCTAAGGTTCCGAGAGGTGGTGTGTGGGGATAAAAGCTCAGATAGGTAGCTTGGAGCCTGGTTGTTAAGAGCTCTATAGGTCAGGACTAAAACTTTAAACTGTATTCTATATTCTACCGGGAGCCAGTGGAGGGACTGTAAAACCGGAGTGATGTGAGCTCGTCTGCTGGATTTGGTTAGGAGTCTGGCTGCTAGATTTTGGATGGCTTGAAGGCGTGAGAGGGAGGTTTTGCTGAGACCAGTAAAAAGAGCGTTACAGTAGTCTAAGCGTGATGACACAAAGGCATGGATGATTTTTTCCAGATCTGCAGTAGAAACCAGTTTACGGACTTTTGAAATGTTTCTCAGTTGAAAGAAACAATAGCGGGAGATGGTTTTGACGTGTGAGTCTAAACTTAAAGCTGGATCAAAAATAACTCCCAGGTTTCTAATGTTGGCCTTGGCTGATGGGCAAAAAGAGGTAATTTCTTGCTCGATTTTTGGCTGAAGTTCCGGGGGTGCGGCGATCAGGGTCTCTGTCTTGTTAGCATTGAGGACAAGAAAGTTGCTGGACAGCCAGTTACTGATCTGGGTCACGTGACACAAGAGGTAACATTATATTTTATACGTCAATATACTTAATTTAAACACTTTTGGATGTTCAATATAAATGTGAAACAAGCCTCTTACTTTTTTATTGTGTATATTGGTTAAACTAAATATGTAAGCGAGTTACTACCTGGTGGCCACCAAAGCTGCGACTCTTAAGCAACTAACCAACCATAGAGAACTACTGTGGATAAACAGAAAAAACATTTTAGATATCAGCCCGATAGCTACAATTAGTTGACTTACATTTAAAATTGAAATTTGCTTCCAAAGTAGCCGGCTCCTGATCCGCCATCCTTTTGAAAATACTGCAGTGTATTCTGGGAAATGTTTGACTAAGACCGGGCTACAAGGCACCTCCCGTGTATCCTTGCTCAGCTAGCTAAATGGCTAACTGTCAGGGACCGAGCAGTAAAACTCCAGGACACTGGTATAAAAAGAATATCTTCTCCATTTATTTCAAAAATTATTTACCAAAATCAAAACAAAAATGGGCCCAAAGGAAAAAATGGCCACAAAAATAACCTTAACTAAAAGTAAAAAGCAAGACTCTCAAAACTGAGACACACAGGGGAATTTATACACACAGGCTAGCCTACGGACAACGAGGAGGGGAGAGACAGGGGAAACACTAAGACAAACAGTAAATAAACCTAGGAAACTAAGTCAACAAAGTATAACTACCACAAAAAAAGTTTAACTAATACATCCTAACAAAATCTGGTAAACTCGATAGAGCTTCAGAACGTCTGGTTTCTGGTTTCTTCATTATCACGCTCCCTGCTTCCAGGAGCCAGATGGAATGTTCCACTTCCTGCCTGGAGTTACACTGGGCGTGTCCTCTCTCTGCCAGTTCATCCAATCTCAGAATACAAATGAAAATAGTTAATGATCAAAAAAACTATGTGTAAGATAAATTACTAAATGTGTGCACCCATTAGTAAACATCTTACAATATTGCAACAAAATGAAATAATAAACCAGCGTGTGGAAAAAAATATTTAAATAATACTAACACTGAGAAATGGCTGGAGGAACCTCCACACTAACAAACAAACAGATGCTTCAGTAGAACACGAACATTGGAACACGCCTTGGTGGTTCCTGATGACATATCTCCTAGGCAACTGGGGGCGGGACCAAGACATCAAGGCGAGGCTCCTTGGCGTTGAGAAACACCCCAGGAATCCAGAGCAGATGGGTCATGTAAGCATGCATCAGAGCTGGAATGTTTGTCTGCAGGTGAACCTGACAGAAAGTCAGCTGCATTGGGATACTTCATCACTCCATGTGTGGCCACACTGGTGACTCTGTTCTGCTATCTGCTGCTACCGCACCTGGTGAGTAGAGCGCAGGTGGCATGAAGCCAGCAGAATACAGCTCTACTGTCTGAGAGTTTCATTTTCTTAGCTTAATGATAACGATTCCTCGGACCCTGTCTTGCAGGAGTTTGCCCGTTTTTACTTGAGCAGAAGTCAGCCTGCTAACGCAGACGCATCCCATGATCTCCTTGGCAGTGCAGGTCAGGCCTCCGTCAGCTTTCCGCTGGTGAAGATTTGAGTGGTCTCTTACTTTTTTGTTGTTCTTTTGAAGGTGAAAAGGCCCTAAATGGTAAAAAGAAAGACCTGGAGCCAATCGATAAGATCAGCGGTGACCTAGACGAGAGTCAGGAATGCTCTTCTGTCCTGGCTGTCTTTAAAAAGGTAAACAAGGTCTATTTTCTCCAGCGGGCGGATCGGATTTAACATTCATCATCAAACGCCTTGTTGCGTCTGTCCGTTAGCGTCTTTCTTCAACTGATCTCAGCTCAGCCATTCATGTGTTTCCCGTGTGTCAGATCTGGCTGATGGCTGCGTGTGTGACGTGTGTGTTTGCTGTCACGCTCTCGGTCTTTCCCGTCATCACAGCCAAGGTGAAAACAGTCTACGAAGAGAAGGCTGACTGGGGTGAGACACCTATATGTCCTCATGCTGGACAGGAAGCATGACTCTTGTCTTATTTTAGGATTTCTTTCCTAAATTCACACGTTGTTTCTGTTTTTCTGTATTTGTTTTGTAGACAAAGTGTTCTCATGTGTGTGCTGCTTTGTTGTTTTTAACGTCATGGACTTCATCGGTCGCAGCGCTCCGTCTCTCATCCAGTGGGTGAGTCGGCTCCTTCAGGATGAGGAAAAATGACAGATTATTTCTGGTTCTGAGACACTTTGCTTGTTTTTGCAGCCATCCAAAGACAGCCGCCTGCTTCCTGCTGCCGTGCTGTCCCGCGTTGTCTTCATCCCTCTGTTCTTGATGTGTAACATCCCGGACTCCAAGCTCACCCCTCTCCTCAGACCTGACTGGTGCTTCGTGATCACCATGGCTCTGTTTTCCTTCTCTAATGGGTACCTGGCAAGCCTGTGCATGGCCTACGCTCCACAGTGAGTCCTCAGCAGGAAGTGCTGCAACATCTCATATCAGAGGTGGAAAGAGTACTAAAATTTCCTACTTAAGTACGAGTACCAATACTTTGATAATTTTTTACTCAATTACAAGTAAAAGTACTTGCCTAAATTTTTACTCAAGTACAAGTAAAAGTACTTGCCTAAATTTGTACTCAAAGTAAAAGTAAAAAGTATCGTAAACAAAATGTACTCAAAGTAAAAGTTACTTAGTTACATTTTTGTCAGCGTAAGGATGGCTACATCTAAGTAGTGCTAAATTACAACGCCAGTTCACAATTCACTCGTGTGTGTGTGTGCGCGCACACACACACACACACACACACACACACTCAAACACGCACACACACACACACACACACACTCAAACACGCACAGCTTGAAGGAGGGATTTCTATCCAATCAGTGAGAACAGGACGTGCACATTGTTTGGACGAGGTTTTTCTAGGATGGTAAGTCTCAATTGTGATTCAAATTATTCTTTATTTTGAGAAAAAATAACTTTTTTAGATGCCATCAGCGTGTGAGGTATCTCGATGTTCTCAGGACAAAACTCTAACATGAGACTGTGCTCTAACCTGTCACATAACAAGCCAAATGCAGTCAAACATTTCAGATCACCAGCTCAGTGGCCTAGTGGTAGAGTGTCCGCCCTGAGACTGGGAGATCAGGGTTCGATTCCTGGTCGGGTCATACCCAATGTCTCCCTGCTTGACACTCAGCATTAAGGGGTTGGATTGGGGGGTTAAACCACCAAATGGTTCCCGAGCGCGGCTGTGTCTGCAGCTCACTGCTCCCCCAGGGGATGGGTCAAATGCGGAGAACAAATTTCGCACACACATCAGTGTGTGTGACAACTAATGGGACTTTAACTTTAGATGGACCGTATGACAGCTGCTAATGTTGGCCCTGCCCTACTTTACCTCTACATTACAGTTCCCTTTATCCATGCCCATCCTAGAGCTCCTCTCTGACCTTCATGCTTATTTAGATCAGCTGATTTTTAGAGTTCATCCTTGGTGGTGGGTTCACTCACTCATTTAACCCTTCACCACTGAAATCAGTTTGTTCATCCCAATCTTCCTAAATAATCCTCCAATCATCCAGCTGGAATCCTTAAGGGTCCCGTAACGTCCATCCTGTCAGAATAGGCCGTGGGAGCCCAGGTGTTACTAGAACTAACGGTGTCTCCTCACCAGCGTGAGCCTCCACACTGTGAAGGTTAGTCTCCAAACATGAACTTTAAATTCATGCGTTTATCTCCTCTTGTAACACTTTAACATGTTTTAAAAGGCTTGTATCATGATATGTTGCACCTCCCAGACCAAAGATAGGTCCAATATAAGATAAAACATTATCGTAGACACTATTAAGACGTCATTATTTATGAAATATAAGTTATTTTCCTGAGCCATTACTGCAGCCAAGATATAGGATGCATGGATTTGATGAAACCATGTTGTCTCATGCAGTCCTATATGTGTAACACACACACATGCACGCACGCACATACACACGCAAGCGCGCGCGCACACACACACACTGCAGCATGTTAGAATCACTTGAATGACTAATTTAACTACACTGAACTGCTTTTGTAATCATTTAATCTCGTATTCTGGAGTAAAATAAAGAAACAAGCTAAATCATCTCATATCTGTGGCATCAAGAAGCAACTTCTGAGTTCAGACACAGGGATGGAGCACAATGTTTACACCTGAACAGTATCAGCATGTTTTAACTCACAGAGGCCTGCAGGTCTTCTGTTTTATGAGCAAAGCGCTGATAATCCGCTTGTTATGGGCGCTAAACGTTATTTTGCCGCTGCCGTGCGGCGCGGTAGGGGAACGCAATTCAAACACGGAACCGAGTCCGGCTACCGAGCAAGCAGAATTCTGATGACGTCACACCGGTGCAAGAAGGTGCGGGTTCCAACCCACAGGAGAAGAAGGAGAGAGGAGGTAAACAGCGAGTGGATCGACTGAACTGATGTCTTTGAGCAAAAGTGTACCCCCCCCCCCCCCCCCCCCCCCACGGTTTAGACGCGGTGCTCATGCAGGTGTCTCTTTCCGTTCCGACGCTGCTACACGCAATATTTTTAATTTATTAAGCCTACAATTTATTTTTACTCAGTAACGGATATGATTTAAAATGTAGCGAATTACAAATCTTTTTTAAAAACTTACTCAAGTAAAAGTGAAAGTACAGCTTTTAAAAATGACTTAAAAAGTATAAATATACAAAAAAGCTACTCAATTACAGTGACGTGAGTAAATGTAATTCGTTACTTTCCACCTCTGTCTCATAGTGCTTAGAGCTCTGGGATGGCAACAGGAAGCTCTGGTCCTAAAAAGGCAAAATGGACACACGTAGATCCGGACAATATTTAAATAATGATACATTTAAATCGATAGACGTTTGGTGCAATAGAAAACAATGCTTAGATAAAAACTTTTATTAAAACGTTTTTCTTTTTTTCATTATAGCCTATCAGGTAGCAACCTGTCTGTGTGGTCAGCCATTTTAACATTTAATCAACAATCACACCTTTTTGTAGCCTAATTCCCACCGTAGATAGCAGCAATATAATAGATCCTAGTGCAAATATTGTTCTTACTAGTTGTCATAGAAATGAAAGGTGTCAACAGCTATTTTCTTACTAATTAAATATTTTTTTTTATATATTAACAGATGCAGAAGTAGGAACTATGTTTACGTCCCTAATAGGAAGTCGTTTTATCTTTTATTAGGCAGACATTTACTATGAATCTATTTACCATTAAGATGAGCTGCAGGTTAAAGTTAACGTCTTAGGATGATTTAAAAGAAAAGCGTCCCAAAAGCTTTGGTTTTCATCGCCATGAAAAGATAAATGAAACGACCCTGAAGTTAGTTTTGGGTGGTAAATATGACCGATGTTCATCCTAGTTGCTGATGTTTCACCAGGTTGTGACACTGATGCAGCAGGTCTGACCATATGTTGGTGTTGCTGCTGATCACGGCTGGTCATTAAGTAACAGACTACAGAAAATAAAGCAACAGCTTTAAATTTATATAACTTAATCGCCCCACAATTGTTCTATTATACACATTATTTCCATCATTAATAGTGTTTTTAATGACAATTTGTGGATTTTTTAAATCCTCCACATCGTGTAACTTAGTCATATTTTATTTTGATATTTTATTTGTTGATGGTGTTCTCTCTCTCTATTGTGAAAAGGTTCCAGAGAGGTTGTGGTACTTCCAACATTATGTATTGAAAGACCAAGTTCACTTGTTGCTCATTTTTCCAACACATCTGCAGTGGTCTCTATACTATATGCCTCATCAGTATTGAATGCCTGGTAAGTGGTTCTCTGTGGGAAAAAGCTCTAGTGCTCCTGTTTCAGGAACCAGAAGTTAGTTGGAGGAGAGGGGAGCAGAAAGGAGCAGGATTTGGAGACTTACTCGGTATTATTTCCTGATATTCGGACATCTTGCCTCTGATCAGCTGGTTTCTGACCCCGGCTTTCCACCGGAGCCGTCAGCAGCACGTTACTGCAGCAGCACGTCATAGCTGCTGATAGGAACCGCTGTGGTCAACAGAACCTTTTCCACCGGAGCCGTCAGCAGCCGTCAGCAGCGCGAGTCGGCCGCGTCTCAGGAGCAGCATGTCGCGGTCTTTACACGCCGGTTCTATTTTCTACGCGTGACGCCTCTGAAACGGGTCAAGTTCGACATTTTTGGGGAAGGAAAGACAGGAAATCGGACGCGGAAATGGAGAGAAGCTCCCGAGATTTTCAGAATAAAGAAACGTACTGCCTTCCGGTTGCTTTACTTTTAAAAAAGGTTACTAAACGTGCGGCCCCGTGAGAAGTTATCACCTAGCTAGCGGTCTCCTTTGTTTTTCAGGTCCGTATTGGCGATTATAAAACGGACAGAACATAAAACACAAACCTTTTGGAGCCATGTTGTAGTTTTCTCCTGCTTGTTGTTGTGTTTACTGACGAAGTCACTCGTGTGACTTCGTGCTCGGTCGGTGACAGCTGCTCCCCTGCTGCTTCGCGTCTCGTGGGAATGGCCAAGACGTGCTGCTGCAGTAACGGACTGCTGACGGCCCCTGTGGAAAGCCGGGGTGAGTGAACTTGCTCATGTTGGACGCCCACCCCGCAACTTCAACTCAGGGTTCTACTCCCGATATTTCCTGGTTCCGATAAAGACAGCAGGAGCCAGACCGATTCTTGATCTGTCGGCATTCAACTGCTCAAAAGCGGTAAACCACTTCTGCATGCTTACAATCAAATAGATCTTGGATTATGTGCGCCCAGGCGATTGGTTCATATCCATAAACCTGAGGGATGTCTTCTTCGATGTTCCGATAGGAACTTAGAACTCTTGTCATCAACGACGTTGCGTTTGATGTCCCAGCTAAAATATCAATAAGTAACACGATGATAATAAAACATGAACAAACATTTAAAATAAGTAAAAACAAGATTAAAATGATGAAATCAGACCTTGATCCCACTACTCAAACCTGTACACTGAATCAGGGGGGTGGGTGGATTTTACAGCTGTAGGGAAGAAGCTGTATCCCAATCTAGTGGTGCGTATCTTTATGTGTCTGTACCGCTTCCCAGAGGGGAGCGGATTGAGCAGTTAGTTACCCGGATGGGTCGGGTCCATGGCAATGCCTCTGGCCCTCATCTGAAGCCAGCCAGCCTATCCTGAGTCCAGGTCAGACAAAGGACCGCCCACAATCCCCTGCACTGTTCTCACCACCGGGGCCAGGTCCTTTCTGTCCTTTGATGTGCAGAGTTCAGCCCTCTTCAGTTTCCTGAAGCCTACGTTGGGCTTTCTTCACCAGGTAGGAGGTGTTCAGGGTCCAGGTCAGATTAGATGTACTCCTAAGAATCTGATGTTGTCCATCTGCTCCACCACCTCACCATGCATGAGGAGAGAGGTGTGTTCCGTCTTCCTGACCATCCTGTAGTCCACGTTAACCTCCTTGGTTTTGTTGGTATTTAAGACCAAATTGTTGAAAGAACACCATTTGGTCAAATTTTGAATCTCCTGTCTATAGTGTGTCTCATCATTGTCTGAGATTAGATCCACCACGGTGGTATCCTCTGCAAACTCATGACCAGATCTGAGGGGTAGGTGACAGAATGCTGCCGTGTGACCATGATGGAGAGGGCTGGGCTGAGCACACAGCCTTGTGGGGTGCCTGTGTATAGAAGCAGGGTAGATAAAATTAGGACGTCTCTGATCCAGTAGCACAGTGATGTAAGCAGTCCCATATTGTGGAGCGTCAGTGCTAGCTTTCCTGGGTTAACCGTATTGGAAGCAGAAATGACGTCAACAAATAGCATACGCACATAGGGGTCCAGTTGCTGCTGGTGGGACAGAACTGAGACTGTATCCTCTGTAGATTGGTTCTCCTTTTAGGCAAACAGACACCTGTCCAGTCCACTAGGTATGGTGTCTCTGATGTGCTTTAGTAGGATCGTCTCAAAGCACTTCATAATCACTGGACAATAGTCATTAAGGTTGGAGGTAGCTGATGTCTGAGGTACAGGCACAATAACTGAGGATTTCAGGGAGACTGGAACTTTTGCAATCTGCAGAGACAGATTAAAGGTGTCTAAAAACACACCAGCCAGCTGGTCAGCACATGCTCTCAGAGTCCGACCTAAAACCTTGTCTGGACCTGCAGCTTTGGTGGGGTTGATTTCTCTCATGGTTGAACTCACCTGATGTAGCTGTAGGACAATGGGCTGCTTTTGCTCCTCCAGCTACGAAAGCTGTTCAGTATTACAGCTGCCAAGGGTGTCAACGCGGGCAAAGAGTGTGGGGTCACGGTTGACCAGTTGATCTTTGCGCTTATAATCCATTATGGTTCTGATGCCCTTCCACATACTCCTTGAGTCATCTTTGTCAAAGTATCCTTCGATGCATTGCTTATACCTTAGTTTGGTCAGCCAAATGCCTTTTCTCAGGCCTCCCCGGGCCCTGCTATATGCTGCCCTGTAGGCTTTATCTTGAGCAGTGAGTAGAGATCACACTGATTTATCCAACCATGGTTTTTGGTTTGGAAACATCCTGATAGTCTTTATAGACAATGCAGCCTCTGTGCAAAACTGTACATAGGATAGTACAGATGACGTGTACCCCTCCAAGTCTGTGCCCTCTTTAAACACACCCTAGTCAGTGCACTTGAAACAGTCCTGCAGTGGTCTGGTGGTTGGTTTTGTCCTGCAGATCAGAGGTTTATATGTGTGAATCAGCTTCACAACGATGTGGTCTGACATGCCCAGATGTGGAGCTGCTCTGGATTTATATGCCCCCTGGATGTTTGCAGTAAACCTGATCTAGAATGATATTGTCTCTGACTGGGAACTCTATAGATCTGTGGAACCTGAGAAGTACTGCTTTCAATTCCACATGGTTAAAGTCCCCCGCCACATTCACAGCTGCCTCTGTGTTAGCTTCAAAATTTCTAGTGCTAGCTTAGCATTAGCTCGCGGTAGAATGTAAGTAGCCACAATCAGAGTGGAGCTTAATTCCCTTTCCGTCTTGGATGGTCTGCATTTCACCGCCAGATATTCCAGATCGGGGCAGCAGTAGGTTCCAACAATGCTTGTGGCTGTTCACCAGCTTTTGTGAGTGTACATTACTAGGCCCCCGCCTCTGCTTTTGGTAGTTTGGTCATTTTGAAACAGGAAGTTTCTGCACTTCTCGTTTAACGGGATCCAATATCCGTCAACAGTTCCATTCAGTTCCAGTTAGTCCCCTCACCCCACGCACCTTTTTCCAAATGCCCGGCTACGCCGCTTCAAGCATTACACACGGCGGGCTGGAGGGTTCTGTTTTATCTAGACGACCTGCTTCTCCTGGCTCGCTCCAAGGCAGAAGCTGAGTCACAAACGAGAACACTAGCATTACATCTGATCAGACTGGGCTTCTCTATAAACTGGGAGAAAAGCTCCGTGATCACATCCCAGTCCATCACCTTTCTGGGCGTGCAGCTCAACTCCAACCCCACGAGAGCCCGACTCTCTCAGTCCAGATCTGCTGATCATTTAGCGATGATCTGCTGCACGCAACCACGTCACACGGTGACTGCACTGTCTGATTATTCTTCTGGGCATGATGGCAGCCGGCCATGTTGTATTCCTGCCCGAGCTGTTACATATGAGGCATATCCAACGTTGGTTCGGACGCCTCAGGGTGGATTCGATACATGACAAGGATGCATGTTGCTCATCTCCCTCTCTGTGGAGGGAGACCTCAGGTCCTAGGGAAACCTTGAGACCCTGCTGCACGGGGTTCCCCTCAGAATGAGCGATGTCACATATGTCTGTGCTTATGGAATCATCCCATTCGGGTTAGGGAGGGCACATGCCTACTATGGGTGATCGGTGGTTCCCACTCACTTGTGCCCACATAATTGTTCTGGAACTGATGTTGTTGCAGAACATGATTTTGCATCTTGCCTCCATTCTGTGGGGTTGTCATGTGTTGATTCACACAAACAACCAAGTCACTGCAAGGTTTGTTCAACCCCTCTCCTGCACGTGGCCAGAGAGCTGCTGTGCTGGGTTCATGTGGGTCTCCTGTAGATCAGACCTATCTACATTCCAGGGATTCTGAATGTAGGTGCAGAAATCATATCCAGAGGTGAACCGTGCCACCCAAAATAATGTCTCCACCCAACTCGGTCACTCAGATCTGGAGCAGGGTCGAAAAGCTGCCGTGAACCTCTTTGCATGTCGCGAGAACGCACAGTGTCCCCCGTGGAGAGATCATCTCCCATGGGGTGGATGCCATTGCTCAAGAACCCTGACCCAGACTTTTGCTTTACGCATTCCCTCCATTTCCTCTGATCCCCCAGTTTCTGGATCAGGTCTGGGCGGAGCAGCTCTCAATCCTTCTAGTGGCTCCTCATTGCAGCTCTGCATCATGGTTTCCAGAATTACAACCACTAGTGGCAAGGTCCCCGTGGCTTGGAGAGGAATTCGCTCCTGCAGGCGAGCAGAGTGATAAAATACTCCCCAATTTTGGGCCAACGTCTGTGGATCTGGCCGCTGAGCTGTCATGTCTAGAAGCTTCAGGGCTTCCTCCCGATGTGGCCCGAACAAGGGCCGAAACGAATCATCAAATGATTCAAATGGTTCGATTCATTAAATTCCCCGATTTAGTTTTTACTCATTCGAAGCTTCGTTAAATGTGTGCTCCACAGTCTGAACGCATTTTACTGGCGCACTACGTGGTAACCTAGGTGGTGTGGAGGAAAAAAGAGAAACCAGCAAAGACAGAAACCATTGTAAAAGGCAGAAATGGTCCAAAGTTTGGGATCAAGAGTTAAGCAGAAATGCTAATGCTAAGCTAGCGGGTAGCATTCTCACGAGAAAGTGTGGTTCAGAAAGAACATGCTAGTTGTGAAAGACTAAACTCTACAGGTGGAAGAAAAATCCCCTCATCTTTTTTATGTGTGGATGTCTGCAGCGGTGTGGAGCAGAGCCGCTGCAGCTAGCGTCTGGTTGTTGCTACGAGTCTGCTCCATCCACCGCAGAAGGACTGTGGCAAGTCGTTGTAGCATATAATTCACTAACGCTTTTACATTTTAATACAATTTAGACTAGATTATGTTGCCAACCATTACATAATAAAATATATACACCACAAGTACATTGTTACTAGGGCTGAACGATTAAAAAAAAGATTGAATTGTAACTTTTCTATTAGAATTTGCGATTTCGGTTCAATTCACGATTTTCTGCTAACAAAGGTCCAACACTAGCCTGTCAAGCCATCCTGTAGATTAAGTGAAAAGATGGTCTAGATTCTAATCTAGTGCAACAAATCATTCACATTAATATTCACTATTTAATCATACAATAGAAACAGTTAAAGCTATTAATATTTTCTCCCATTATTATCCTTTTTTATGTGTTTGTGAAGCAGCTTGTGCTTGTGATTTTTATCTAGAGAGGAGCTTTATGAAAACATGTTCTACTCCAGAAATGCATGGAGGAAATCTGTAGGTATAAATAGCTTTTAAACTTATTAAATAACGTCGGTTACGTATTGTAACCCCAGATTCTATAAGTCTAGTCGCAGCCCTTAAGCTAGCTGCTATTGGAAGGATGATCTCAGCATCAGCCAATCATGAAGAGCTTAAATGTACGCCCACCAATGGTGGGTATATAAGTGGAGCAACTCCACTGCTCGCCTCCGATGACTCTTGGTCCTAACAGAACCAGTGGGGCCAAGTGGCTTAAGGGCTGCGACTAGACTCATAGAATCTTGGGTTACAATACGTAACCAACGTTCTATTTCGTCTAGTCTTAGCCCTTAAGCTAGCTGTTATTGGAATAATGCGCAGCTGGATGGGTTTATGCCACACTGGTTAGCTCAACCAATGGACACACCCAACATGTCTCCTTTTAGTGAGGGACGCTCAGCCTTAACCCAGGGCTTAAAAGGTTGAGGCAACCAGAGAGAAGAGTGGGGTTCCCACTAAAAATATCATCCACAAGAGGATGAAATTCATTCAAGCAAGGCTGATGTGGTGCCATAATGCCTTCACTCAGCCTGCTGAGGTCCAAGCACTGAATGAGTGATGGATCCTGAAGACACATCTCGTAAATAATAACAAGTAAAGGAACAGGATGAAGCCCATGAAGCAGCCTGACAAATGTCTTCCATCGACACACCACTGTAGAGCGCCATAGAAGAGGAAATCCCTCTGGCTGAGTGAGCCCTGAGTTTCTCAGGAGGATCCCGCCCTAATGATGTGTAAGCGAGTGAAATGGCGTCACATAGCCAGTTTGAAAGACGCTGGGTCGACAGCGCTTGCCCAAGGGAAGAATCTCTGTAGTGCACAAACAGGCTTTGTGAGCGGCGAATCCCTGAAGTGCGCGACACATATCGTGCGAGCGCGCGCACCGGGCAGAGAAGGTGGGAAGCCGCCTCCTCATTAGAATTATGGGGAGGAGGAAAAAGTCCAGCCAATGAAATTGACCTGGATTTGAAGGAAGTATTAATGTTTTTGGGCACAAAGGCTGGGTTGTGGCATAAAACAGCAGACCCGCCATCTTCCCGGATCCTGAGGCATGCGGGAGCCACTGAGAGGGCGGTGAGGTCGCTCATTCTCTTGACTGATGCCAGCGCCAGCAGCAAGGCAGATCTGAGTGACAGGAACTTGACTGAGACCTGGTCCAAGGGTTCAAATGGGGCTTCAGATAATCCGCGTAGAACCACCGTTAGATCCCACTGGGGAAATAGTGGGCGGGACACAGGTCTGTTCCTTCTGACACCTTTTAGAAAACGTTTTGTGAGGGGATGATTGAAAACAGATCTATCTCCAAAACCCTGGTGACAGGATGAGATAGCTGCAGCATATGTTTTAATAGTGCTGAATGCGAGGCACCACAGCGTGGGCTGCAGCCATCATGCCCAGAAGTTTCTTGACTAACAGGGCTCTCACGATCTTGCGGGGTTGCACGCAG
The DNA here is from genome assembly GCF_043380555.1 of Nothobranchius furzeri. Classification (NCBI taxonomy): domain Eukaryota; kingdom Metazoa; phylum Chordata; class Actinopteri; order Cyprinodontiformes; family Nothobranchiidae; genus Nothobranchius; species Nothobranchius furzeri. The sequence continues at coordinate 71,791,925 of NC_091747.1, read as the reverse complement.
GAGATCACTGTGGTGAGATCTGCCGCTCTCGCCGGAGACAAACGTGCTCTCAGTAGAGAGGCGTTCAGCTCCACCCCGAGAAACACAATCGACTGGGATTGAAGGATGGAGCTCTTCTCCCAGTTTATGGAAAACCCCAGGGTTGACAGATGCTCTATTAACTTCCTGGTTTGCCCTGACGCCTCGTCCTTGGACCGGGCACATAGGATCAGATCGTCCAGGTAAAATAAAACCCTCATTCCCGCCGTGCGCAGTGGCTGCAGCGTGGTCTCCAGCCATTTGGAGAAGGTGCGCGGGGCTAGCGAGTAGCCGAAAGGGAGACGATCGAACTGTTATTGAACTCCCTTGAATGAAAAGCGCAGGAACTTCCGGTGCTTGGGAATTACTGGGATGTGGAAGTATGCGTCTTTCAGGTCTATTGACGTGAACCGGTCCCCGGAGCGCACGTATTCCAGGACTTGCCTCATTGTTAACATGCGGAAATGCATCACTGCTATGGAGCAATTGAACAGGGTAAGGTCGAGAATTGGTCTTATTCCTCCCAACTTCTTCGGTACAATGAAGTATAGCGGGAGTAGAAGCCTGAGAGCTCTTGTCAGCGAGGGACTTGGGAAATTGCATCCTTGGACAGAAGTTCCTGCAACTCCAGCTCCAGGGCCTGAGATTGTACCTGTGACGTGAACGTCGTCTCCACTATCCCGTTGAAGGGAGGAGGAGCGGACTGAAAATGGAGTGTGTGACCGCGCTGAATGGTCTCCGATATCCATTTGCTCATGAGACAAAGGCGGCGCCACTCGTGCATGCGTTCCGACAGCGGACGTGTGTTCGAGGTCACGTGAACAAAGTCTGAGGACTGGGTTCACGCCCTTACCACCGTCGCTTGCACCAGAGAACTGGGAGCGACCCATGGAGGGCTGCGCTCGAAAGGGCTAGTGTGGAACAGCTGGAAGAGGCAGATCTGCACCGCGGAGCGTGGAGTCCAAGGATGAAGGACGAGTGGGAGCCGGGCCCATGTACGGGGACGACAAAGTGCCAGCGGATGGAGCCGCGCCCTGTGTCGCCGCGCGTGGTCGCGACAGCGCCATGACATCCCGTCCCACCCTACGTTGTGGGGGAAGCGGAATGAGTTGGGCCTGGCCGGAGGCTGGGGCCGGTGCGCAAATGGAGCGCACCCGTACAGCCGGCCGCGTAATATGACTGACTGCGTGAACATGCAGATGTGTCGCAGTGCTTGGTGTGGGGAACATGTGTGAGGATTCGGCAGAGGATTCTGCAGAGGACTGTAGGATTGTGCTCTCTAAGTGACGTTTTTTGGGTTTTATTTCAAAACCAACATCATGATCAACATTACAGTCATAAGCACACACATTGCCCCCAACGAGTCATTTTCGTGGTTGCTTTCGGCGAGGTTCCTGCGCCTGTGACTGCTGTGCAGCTGGGCGCCTGAAGTTTCCACGCCGTTCGTCTCATCCTCTGAAGGAACGGCTGGAGTGCGAGGCTGACCGAGGGTGGACCAGGTCTCACACCGTGGCTGACAGTTCAGCTTTCTTCTGAGCCCTCTCGATGACGCTCCTAAGATGGGGACCAAACAGAACGTCAGAGGTGATGGGGCCTTCCAGCATCTCCCTGTGCAGGTGTTCAGGAATGGAGGGCAGGGCCTTGAGCCACAGGGCCCGCCGAATAAGGGTCTGCCAGGCAGCAATGCGAGCAGAACCGGTGAGTACAGCAGCGTACATATTGAGACTGGCATCAGCAGTCTTAGTAATGATGGTTTTTGACTCGTCAGGAGCGTCAAGCTCTTCCACCATTTTGGAAATGCCGAAGGCAAGAAGGGCGATGTTATTTCCTGCAGCGCCGGTCTGGAAGGTGCACTGGTGTATGCGGTCGGTGAGCCGCGTCAGCAGCTGGTCATGCTTAGAAGCGGGAACTGCTCGCGGGCCAGCGAGGTGGTTCTTGGCGCCAAACAGCGAGGCCAAGTCCGGCTCCAGTGGAGGAACGGATGGCCAGCCTTGGTCGGAGAAGCTCTCAACCTTGGTAATGGGCGCATATGTGGAAACTGGCGCCTTGAGCTTGGCAGGCTCGGTGAAGGAGGCGGACCAGCAGCTCATAGCAGCGGGAAAGCTCTGCCACATGGGGTCTGGACAGCGCATCTGTGTTGCCCCGAAAATTCCCGCCAAATCATCCGCTTCAGGCGGAGCTGGTTCTGGCACGGCTAGCCCCTTGCGGACCGCAGCCGCGGAGATGATGGCGGGCAGCTCCTGGAGCAGTGCTCTTACTGCTGGCAGGGAGGAGCGAGAAGCCACTGGGGCAGAAGGACCCGCTGAGCGAGGCTCGTCGACCTCCGTGTTGTCCAGGAGGGAAGAAGGGCTATGGCAGCCAGCCTCGTCGTACTCCTCACTGTCTGTGACGTCGTCCAGTCGGTTGAAGCCAGCCGGCTCCTGACCGACGTTGAAGAAGTCTAAGGCCTTGTCCAGCGAGTACGTGTCAGCCACCGGAAATTCCTCGTCGGCTGCGGGGTGAAGTACTCGACCCGGCTGATTTTTTCAGCCACGGGCAGAGCGGCACAAAACGGGCATGAGGCCTGCGGGGTCAAGGTCAGGCCAGAGTGATGAGCCCCGAGACAGACCTCACACTTGGCGTGCAGGTCACCGCTGGAGATGGAGCCTGTCTGGCAGGCCGGGCAGGTCCTGGCGTCGCTGGACATGGTCGGTGAGTCGAACGTTTTTGGATAATATTGCTCTTTAAAGGAAGCTCTTAAGCTTGGCTTGAAGAGATAACGGAGGCGAACAGTGGAGTCGCTCCACTTATATACCCACAAGGGGTGCCCACCATTGGTGGTTTTACATTTAAGCTCTTCATGATTGGCTGATGCTGAGATCATCCTTCCAATAGCAGCTAGCTTAAGGGCTAAGACTAGATGAAATAGAACAAAAATTGCCCAGTTTTCCTGCATTACAGCGGCAGGCTGAAGCCGTCTGATAGTTTTTCCTCACTGAAACGTCAGCTCCGTGAGACGCACGCATTCTGACACCTTAGCTTGTTTGAGCTAACGTGTGCCGTCAGAAACATTCAAATCATTTTTAAAAGAGAAGTTTAGCTTTCAAGTCAGCTAAAGTGCGTGACTCCACACTCATGCTGATGAAGCATAACCCAAGCTGTAGAAATCAGCCTGAACCTGCTGATGTGTGAGGAGTCTCTCTCTCCCTTACTCAACTACGTTCTCTCTCTCTCTCTCTCTGTCCCGGGCTCACCCAGTTGCCATTATTATCGGCTCTAGCAGTGCTGTGTGTGGGAACATAAAACAGGAAAATAACCTGTACATGCAGCTCTGGCAGCTGTGGAGTTGGCCTCGGCTCTGGACGGTACACCCCACCCCCCTCCCCTGCGCTGGCTTTTGCCGCCGCCATAACACAGGGGGAAACCTCGGATGTAAAAAACAAAAGTTACACAACTGATCCTGGATCAGTCAAAACCGCTAAAACCGCAGCTTTGATGGTCACATGATCGTACTGTTAGAAATCGCAATTTCAGTCCAAAAACGATAGATATTCAGCCCTAATTGTTACCAGTAGAAATTAAATGTTAGCATTTCCAGTAGCTTACTACTAGGGATGCACCGATGGATCGGCATTTGATCGTAATCGGCCGATAGCGCCCCTATCGGTTTTGATCGGAATTTTCAAAATAGATCAAAGCAGACCGATCAGGTAGGGTTGTCAGGGTAACCAGTGTAGCGGTAAACCCCGGTAAAAAAAAAAGTTGACAATAATAATAACCGTCTTGTTTTTTAAAAAACTATATTATCTTGGTGGGTTTACCGTGGCTGCGGTGTAGGGGCGGTGACCCTTACCAGCCACCGTATCATCGGCTGAAGTTGCCGGCGGCACATGAGCACTTTGTTGTTTACAACCAAAACTTTCTTGAAGCTAAAGCTGAAATAATGGTCAAAGGAGGAGACGGCAGCGCTCAGGAGGGCATTTATTATCCCTCAAAGGAGACAAAGTCGGAAGTACAGGCATATTTTAGATATTTGAAGAATGCCGAGGGACAGTTGATAGAAGACGGCTATCCTGTTTGCAGCACATGCAGAAAAAGTGTCTGTGAAAGGCAGCAACGCTTCAAATCTCATGACACATCTGCGTGACCATCACCCACAACTCTACAGTCAACGCAAGGCAAGCTAACGTTAGCGTTTTAGCTAAAATGCGTGATCCGAGGATTTGGGTTGAGGGAGAATGCAACGAGTCGCTATATAAAGCAGCCGCAGCGCCGCTACCTGCATATAAACCGTGTCGCGGACACCCCCATGTTGAAATGACGCTATGCATTACGGGGCTCTCAGGGGCAGATAAGAGTTGGTCTCTCCGAGAATAATTATGAAATTAACAATGATTACTGCCTGATGACATTTTCCCAAATCTGCAAAGCTCACTGGAAGGACACAAATCGAGGACAATATTTTCCTGATATAGGGTTTATTACTCAAGTAAAGGTAAAAAAAAAGTATCTGATTAGAAGGCTATTTTTAAATGATGACATCAAACAGACAAAAAATAAGAAGTTATGGGCAAATATTGGTATTTTAAAGACTAAAGGGGAAAAATGTAAACAAATAAACAACATAATTACAAAATAACACATTTTAGGCAAAATTTAGACACAAACTTAGGACAATATTTCCTGACATACAGGGTTTATTTAATTGTGTGAAAATGTAGCACGTTTAAAAAAAATACCGCGATAATACCGAAAACCGTGGTAATTTTGGTCACAATAACCGTGAGGTTAAAATTTCACACCGTGACAACCCTAATACAGACCATTTTAGATTAGGTTACATTTCCTTTATTCCCAGATTATGTAGTTTGTACCACTCCTTATAATGTTGTAGAAAATTTCTGGCCAATCCACATGATCGGTATCGGTGATCGGTATCGGTGATCGGCAGCAAAAAACCTGATCGGAGCATCCCTACTTACTACTGAAATAAATAGATTCTACTGATATGTGAATACATTTAGATAGGTTATTGGGACTAGGATGAGGTCACCAGCATCTGTGCTGCGTTGTGAGAAATAAACATTCATGGAAAATCAGGAGATGAGTGATGCTGTGGTTGACCTGCTCTCAAGGTGCGTCTCTGTCCCACAGGTTGGTGCGGTTTAGGGACTGTGAGACGGCCGGATCTCTGATGACCTCCTTCCTGGTTCTGGGGCTGGCTGTGGGAGCATCCTTCTCCTTCCTGCTGCGAGTACTGGTTTAGACCTCATGCAGCCTCTGACCAGCGGGGGGCTACCTCTGATTTAAACGAAATGTAACTTTTATTGGGTTGTCATACTGTATATTTTATTGTAGTGATTAAATCCTGACGTACAGCTTTTTATGTTTGTAATCTTTAGAATGAACTGTAATATCATTATTTTGTTAAATTGTCACCATTAAAGCTTGCAGACGATTCGGTCCTTCAGAACTGAAATCTGGCATCAACAGTGAAGTGACAGATCTGCAGAACATATCCTCTCAGGTGGGACTTGTGTTCCAGAAGGAGTTTATTGGTGCAGCTAATATTAGATATTGTTCCTTGAATGTTTTTTGCTACATGGTCATCACACACACACGGATGGATCTGAATTCACAGACTTATCTGTTTTGAAGTTTATCCTCTTTTTTTGAATTATTTCTTTTAGTTCATGGTTCTTATTTATTTTTGATATGCGGAACATTCATGTTTTATGGTGTCTTTAATTATTTTCACTGTAGGGGTTGTTTGCGTCAGGTTTCTTGCTTATTTATGTTTTGTGCCGTTTGAATGTTTTTATATGGTTTTTAACAAATAAACTAGAGAAATTGTGTTTTACCAGTAATGCTGTTTGAATGCTGAGCTCTGAAACAAGTAGCTGAAGCTGGGCTGTTACCAGCAGAAGGGTTTTGATGATTTGAAGTCAAAGCAGACGAAATCTTTTAAAGTGGCCGTTTCTGAATACGAAGCAAAATGCCTAAACAACATGAAGCCTAAACCTTATAAAAAACTAAAACAGATCAAACACCGAGTCATAAACAAAGAAAAAAATATTTTTCATTCATTTTTATTTATTCTTTATTTAACCAGGAAGGTCCTGTTGAGATTAAAAACATCGTTTTGCTAGGAGCTACTTGTAAAAAACTTTTTATACCTTTTTAAATCCTAATTTCTGGTACATTTGTTTTTATAAGGGATAAACCCCAGATTACAACACTAAGCTCACCACTAAAAACATTAGCACTCTGAAAGCTATTTGTGGTGAGGACACATCACTCAGATTTTATTTGTAAAGCGCTTTTCAAGCAAAGTTCTTTACAAAATTACCCCAAATTACCGTAACAGTTTAAAAACGTTAACAGACATTTGCACACACACACACACACACACACACACACACACACACACACCCACATCAGTAAAAATTTATATTCGGCTGAGTCCAGATGAGCCAGTAAGGTAAGGCAAGGAAACGCCATCAGAGGAGCCGTCTGCCCCGGCAGCATCAGGTCTTCCACACTAAATCAGGGCGCTCAGAGGAGGGGGAGCATAGACCCCCACCTCCACTTAAACACTACCTATGGAGCACTACCCAGGAAGCAACAGTTGACCACCGCCCCTGGGGCAGAGGGCCCCTACAGAGAAAACACGAGATTAAAATGAGTAAAAATATGAAAATAAAAGAGCTAATATAAATGACTATATAAGCTGAACGTGGTATCAAACCTGCCATTTTATGGCTGTTATGGCTGTAACCCAACACAGCTACTGTTGTTGAGCTGATATGTTGAATCTTAAATTTGAATTAAGAAACAAAATCAAAATGGAAGGCACAATTAACACGGGAGAAACATCATATCTGGAACACAAAGTAGTACCACATATTCATTCATTCATCCATTCGTTTGCTTTGTTATTTGCTCATTCATTTGTGCTGATTGTTGCACTTAAGTTCCACAATTTTTTTATTTGTGCAAACAAGTCAGAAAATTAGTTGAAGTGACTTCATTAAAAGATAATTAATGTTTAAATGTTTTGTGCTTTGAGGCACAACGTTTATCGCCTACATCAGCCTGGTTCCTTCCTCAGATTGTTTAGTAATTCCTCTTTAAAAATTCAAACTGCAAGTTTTTCTGATGTTGTTGCTGTAGGAATAAAAGCTGCAGCATGGGCACGAGGACACGTGGACTGAACGGGTGGCAACAATTCTGCAGCTTTCTGCAACATACTGAACAAAAGGAACTAAGAACTGGTTCATTTTTGGAACCATGAACTTAGTTTAAAACATTTAAATAAGTACTATGAGCATTTTAAAATGTATGAACTGAACTTTGAACCAGTTCATATTCAAAACCGACTTTCCCAACACTGGTCCCAAGCATCAGACATCCCTGCTGCTAATCTTTGTCTTTGCAGATTTTTGTCTGCTAAATATCAGTTTTTTCTGTGTCAGCAGGTCTTTTAACACCTCAGCTATCTCTGCACACATTTCTATCCGATTCAGAAAGATAAAATATCCAAAAGACCCGAATGACACTTTGATATCTAATGGAAGAAGCAAAGAAATGAAAAGTGCTGGAGCGTCCCACTGCAGTTCAGCAGTCTGAAGACAATGAGTGTTTGTTATGGACCTGAGAGGAAAGGCATGTGGGGGCAGCTGACTGCGGGAGCCCGGCTGTGTGTGCTGGAGCGTAATCAAGCAGGTTGGAACTTCACGTCAGTGCTGGTTCAGGCGACACGTCACAGGCAAACTGGATCTGCAAGTCATTCTGCTGGTTTTTTTACTTCCTTCAGGTGAAAATGGCTGAATCACAGAGAGGGACGGTGCAGGGCAGGAAGGTGAGTTTCCGCCACAGAGAATTTAACCACATGACACAGATCAGGAGAAACGGCACTGCTGAGCAGCCTCAGCCTCGTGTGACGGCTTAGATACTCGACTTTGACTGCTCTTGGAAATGAAAGAACTTTTGTGAGCCTGCCTTTCACTTAACTACTGTTACAGTAGCCAGGTGTGCAACAGTTCTACCTAACCCGCCAAAATAAAACCCTCTGCTAGCCACAGTGGGACTTTTTGGAAAACACTCTTTAGAGTCAGGAACAAAAATTTAAGTGAACCAATAAAATAAGATTTTATTAATTTTTTTTACAATGATGATAATAATAATGATGTATGTGAAGGTTAGTAAATGGTTAAGGTCAGATGGATCAGAGCAGCAGACTGAAGCAAGGTTACATCACTGGCTTTAAAAATGGTGCCAGTCTTATAAAATCCACCAACGTCTGATTAACAGAAAAATGTGCTGCAAATCTGTAAACAAAGGTTCCCACTATATAGGTGATTTTATTTTGAATGCTAACCTTATCTTATTGAACTTCCTGTTTTGGCTCAAACCCGCATGTGCTGCTCACATGACACGTAGCTTGATGTCACACTGTGAACTTTGGCCCTTCCCTTCACTGCTCAAAAAGTCAGAGCTGATGCTGTCATTTCAACTGAAACACGCACACTGGGACCTCTTCTGGGTCCAGCCCATAGATCGTTTCACCGTTTTTCTTGTTTCAGAGATGGAGTTTACCACAGAGAGGTGAGACGGAACAGAACAAAGACAGAACCCTCATTCCCGATGAGGAAATGGAAAGAAAACTGGTAATTCAGCAACACTCTGTCTGAACTGTGACACATCCAGGGAACAAAATCTATAAAAACTGGGAAAATATTCAAAATCAAGGTTAAACAATAAAACTGAGACTCGGTTATAGGAAATAAAAGAGAAAAGTTAATCCACTCAATGTTTGGCTGTGGAGGTGACAGGTTCAGGAGGATAACCCAGACATCGCTCTCTCAGTAAACTCTCCAACTATTCCTGGGATTCCAAAGCATTCCCAGGCAGATGCTAAATTCCTCCAGGGATTTCTGGGTCTACTTTGTGGTCTCTTCCAACTGGAATAGGATTGGAAAACTTGAAAAGAATCAACAACATTGAGCAATTAGATAAATAACTATTGTTACCCTGAGCTGTGCACAATAAATGACTTTAATACTTTGTTTTTTTTTCACATGTTGCTTCAGTAGTGCGATATGGTCTTCTGACATTTTTATTCACTCATATTTAACATCAGATACATTGTTTTCCCTTGACTACTCGTCTCTTTTTACAGTCATTTTGACTTTAATGTGTAAACAGTCAAAGTCTGATGAGTTTGCCATGCATGTTTGCGTGTGCAGGTGGTTCCTTTCAGAGGTCACATCTCCGGCGGACTTCGGCCAGGGAAGAAGCTTGTAATTGTGGGTGTTGTGGATCCCCATCCTGATCGGTGAGATCATCCTCATGAAACCGTTCTTTTTATTCCACCTCCTCTCTCTCACCCATGGTGTTCTTGGACTTCGTTGTTTAATCACTCATCAGCTACTTTTCTTTTCTTATACCACTCGTGTTCTTCACAGACAGAGTTACATAACCTGTCCTAAGTTTAACAGACCAAATAGATTTTAATTTTAGAGCATCTTTCCAGTGAGACTTAAAGGTGCAATATGTAAAAACTAAGTAAGAATGACATTCCGTGGTCAAATTTGGGTACTGCAGCCCATTTTTCTAAACAGAATGGAGTGTAGATGACAAGCGAAGATGAGTCATTTACAGTAAGCTGATAAGTAGATAAATACATTGTCATAGCTGGTGTTAGCACTCTTGGGTATTTTACATCAGGGAACACTTACAACACTGATTACGGGAATATTTCTCCAGCATTAGAACGAATGTGGTTGTTTGAGGTCTTACTGTTAGCTTAATAATCCCAAACAACCCATTAAAGGAAGTAAAACGCCACAATTGAGTCATTGTTCAGGTCACATAAATTTCGCTGTAAAATCAAGTTGTTGGGAATTGAAAAAGTAACTTGAGATATTTTTAGAGCTGACTATTTGCATCTAATTCACCGTTAGCATTGTTAGCTGAACTTTAGCCTCTATCCTTCTTCACCCGGTATTAGTCAAACACAAAAAAGATGCTTTCTTAGAGGTAGAAGAAATTACTTCAGAGTCACCCCTGTTTCCTGGCTTTGGTTCTTTAAACAATTCTGGATGATTTAGCCTGCCGGAGTCATATTACAAATGCCAGCACAGCAATAGCTTGCTGCAGATTCACCAACCTTGTGGGCTCATTCAATTCATTTCAATAAATCACAACAAGAATTGTCTCAAGGCACGTCACATAGTAAACATTCAGTTCATTAAGCCAATCAGAAAAAGTTTCTTTTATAAGGAACCCAGCAAATTGCAACAATCCTCATAATAAACAAGCAGTATGTTCTCCAGCAGTCTAAGCCTATAGAGCTCCGGACCCCACGTGACTCTCAGTTAGTGGACGCCATTTTGGCATGCAAAAAAGGTAAACAAACACGGATGTAACCATGAACATGAACGGGATCCGCTTGGATTTTACTTCGTCTGAGTTTACTTCACACTTTAAAACAGAAGAAATCATTTTATATAGTCAGAAATTAAATAGACTAAACATCCCCGACCCTTACCGTGCCCCTGGGATACTTTTTAAAAACGCCAGAAGCTGTCGGAGCAGACTTCTTACCGGCACAACACCGGACCTGGCCGGGGGAACCCCTTGGGATTCCCCCGGCTGGAGGAGCTGGGGAGAAGGTCTGGGACTCTCGACTCTACTGCCCGCTCCGACGCCAGAAACTGTCGGAGCGGGCTTCTTACCGGCACAGCACCAGACCTGACCGGGGAACCCCTTGGATTCCCCCGGCCGGAGGAGCTGGGGAGAAGGTCTGGGAACCGCGGTGTCTGGGACGCTCGACTCTACTGCCCGCTCCGACGCCAGAAACTGTCGGAGCGGGCTTCTTACCGGCACAATACCGGATCTGACCGGGGAACCCCTTGGATTCCCCCGGCCGGAGGAGCTGGGGAGAAGGTCTGGGAACCGCGGTGTCTGGGACGCTCGACTCTACTGCCCGCTCCGACGCCAGAAACTGTCGGAGCGGGCTTCTTACCGGCACAACACCGGATCTGACCGGGGAACCCCTTGGGATTTACCCGGAGGAGCTGGCTCCGGCGGCTGGGGAGAGGGAAGTCACGCTATTGCCCCCGCAACCCGACTCCGGATACGCGGATGAAAATGGATGGATGGATGGACAAATAACAGATTTACACGTAAGTAGTCTCGGTGACACAGATAATAGCAATCCAAAGTGCTTTTTATGTGTGATCTGACAATTGATCAACCATTGCTTAAAAATTAAATACAGCTTAGCCGGTTAATTGCTGTGATCATAAAACACGTAAACGGCAGCACGCAGAACTCACAAGGCAACGTTTTACGTGATGTTTACTTGCTGCTATGAGGATTAAGACAGAAAAAGCCACGCCAAAATAAGTTTAGGAAGCCCACTAAGAATCATAATAAAAGCATTTAAAATAAATACCACACACAGTTGAGGAAACGTTGGTTTAAGTACCTGATATGAAGCGGTCGCTGCATAAGTGAAAACCTTTACTCTCGGGATCCCACAGTTTCATTTTAGCCCGGTCACTAGTGTGTTTTATTACAATGATCCAACGTTTGCGGCACTCCGGATCTTGGGGAATCCTGTAGATGGCTCATTCCTTATGTCGTCCGCGTCTGTTCTGCATCCTGGGGCACAACAGGAATCTACCATATTTCCCGTTTGATTGAGTTTTCTGACAATAACAAATAGTCCAGCTGCCGGCTTCTGCATGCCAATATGGCGCCGTTTCGATTTGAACTGTTGCATGCCGGGAGAAGTGACGTCAACTCCCGGAGCTCTATAGCAGCATAACTACAACAGATAACATCTGGATAACCTAGCCTTTGTAGATGGAGGCATGTTGGAGGCAGGGCAAGGGAGAGTCGTCTTTACCGACTGTACACTCCACCTCCCTCTACTCCCCCACTTGTCCAGATCTAGGCTAACATCAGATTTTAACCATAGGCCCTATCAAATAAAAATGTTTTAAACCTAGTCTTAAAAGTAGACAAGGTGTCTGCCTCACGGACTAAAACTGGGAGCTGGTTCCACAAGAGAGGAGCCTGATAGCTAAAAGATCTGCCTCCCATCCTATTTTTAGATAATCTGGGAACCACCAGTAAACCTGCAGTCTGAGAGCGAAGTGCTCGGTTAGGAACATATGGAACAATCAGATCACTGATGTATGATGGAGCTTGATTATTAAGAGCTTTATATGTGAGAAGAAGGATCTTAAAATCTATTCTGAATTTAACAGGTAGCCAATGTAGGGAAGCTAAGACAGGAGAGATATGATCTCTCTTTTTAATTCTCATCAGAACTCTAGCTGCAGCATTTTGGACAAGCTGAAGACTTTTAACTACATTCTGTGGACTTCCTGAGAGTAATGAATTACAGTAATCCAGTCTTGATGTAATAAATACATGAACTAGTTTTTCAGCTTCACTCCTGGAAAGGATGCATCTAATCTTAGCAATAATCCAAAGGTGGAGGTTTCTCAGATTTACTATATGAGTGGAAATTAAAGCAGGTCATCTATTTAGAAATAGGCAATTGGACTTTCTTTTCTTGAAGACACTTCCATTCCCATAGAATTTTTCCATGGAATGTTTTGTTTCTAAATACAAAGTATTTAGCTTTATTTAAAGGTGAACTATGTAAGAACTGGACAGTAAAATATTCACAAAGCAGTCCAGTGTTTAGATCACATTACAGGGAAGGTTACAATGACAAGATTCCCCTTTCAGCTGGCTGGGGGAAGGCCAAGTTTTTGTTTTTCTAAAATGACCGAGTCGTGATGACCTATCTGTTAACAAACAGCGCCCCCCTCATTCTTCCTGGTCCCAGAGCCAATCACATTTGAGCCTGGTGCGTTGCCTCGTCTCCAACACCACCGCTGTGTTTGATATTCGCCTCAACTCTCTACCACCAGCTTCATCTCCAGCCATAAGGAGCCTCTTTCCCCTCTGGTTAGTTGACACAGTGTTGTGGAGAGAACTGAAGCCAACACACGGAGCAGTACAAAAGTATTTTCTTATGACCCTAAGAAGCTTCCATCCTTGTCAAACACAGAAGAACAACAGGAGAAATAAAACGATAAATAATGGAAACTAATTTCAAAGGTGGAGATGTTTGGACCAAATCAGTTTCAGGAGGGATGCAGAGTTCTCGTAGACAGGTAAGGACTAGTATTTTAATATTTTGTTATTTGACCAAACAAAAAACGCAGACGGCTTTGTGTTACCCTTGAAGCTCAATTGTAACTAGCATAAACGCTAGCGGTGCTTAGTTAGTATATTTCACTTTTCGGTGAGTGTGTGTGCTTACGTTTTGTGTTTATGTTACAGAATGTCTGCCGATATGTGAGGAATTTTCAAATACTCAGTATTTATAACCTCAGTGTGCCACGGTATCAGCCCTGCTGCCAGCGGCCTTCACGCCCTTTAGCCCCGGGAGTTTCCCTCGGCTGGGCGGCTCGATGCCGTTCAGCGCCACGGCGAATCCTGCCTTGCTGTTGTGGGTAAGGAGAGGTTTTTGGGTGGTGTTGGGAAACGTTAGCAATTATGCTACTTGTTTACAATGTTGGTTTATTTTAACACATAACAATCAGCCAACATTAAAATCAACATAACTATAATTTTCTGTTGTTTTGCTTACATAAATTAGCATTTTATTACTGTGAATAAATAATAGCGCCTTAAAATGAAAATGATCAGTTTATTACTGCTGTGTTATTAAATACTGTTATCACGGTTTATTAAAACCTCTTATCAATTGATAAAGTAGTACATTCTTTTTATGTTAAAGGCCAAAAATGTACATTTATCTGACATCTGCATTTATTTTTAGCTCATTAAACTTATCCGCTGCACTAATCGCTTATCGTAGATGCATGTGGTCATCTCTATTACAGCAGAATTATACATTGTACATTTTGTCAACAGGTATTTCCTCAAAATGAAGGCATAGGAGCTTTGGAGGCTTTAGATGACCTGATGACCCCCAGGAGGTTTGCATCACCAATAGGACTTCAGCAAATCCAGTTCACAAGAGGTGCTGGTAAGTGAAGTTTTTTTTAATCTTCCAAATAAATGATAGCTGTGAGGAAAAAATGTAGACCATCCTTCTGATGTAAAGTTGTACAATTATCACGTTTTGCTTTATTACCTCCAGCTCAATCACTCCAGACAAAATAAAGACTCCACCCATCCTCTTCTGACTGATTGGTAGTCGTGCTGGGGAAGTCGTCCATCAACAGACCAGACTTCCTTCATCGTGGGAACTACTGTCAGCTTCTATGAGGGAATCTTGGGATCTCCAGGCCAACATGGAAATGTAGTTCCTCATTTGGCTCCTCACAGCAAAAATCTCATCTAAATTTAGTTATTTTTTCATCCTTTTTCCGTACACAGTTGCTTTTTTATTTTTGCTGTGATTCACCAAGTGAAATCATTCATTCTATATTCATTGTTTAATAACCATGTTCTGATGTAAAAATACAGGTTTATACTTTTGTTAGGTTTGTGATTCTATTGTTGCCCTATTTTTTCTCCACTATATTATATATTATTATATATTATATAAATATCTTCATTTGAACACAGATAATTGTATTTCACTATGCTGTTTTTATGCTGTTGTTTTATCGTTGTATCTTTGTTCATCACTTGGCTCAGCTGACATGCTGTTCTAAATTGTGTTATAGAAATAAACTTGGTATGGTACTGTGTATTGTTTTTTTTAAAGTAGTTCATAATTGTGAAAAAAAGGGTAGTGTTTCATGGTTGTTAAAACATATAAACTAGGCCTAGTCCACACGTAGACTTTTTTTTTAAACGAATATCCGCCCCTCCAAAAACTTGCATCCACACCACCTCGTTAAAAAGAAACTCTGTCCACACGTACCCGGATAAATACGTTGTTAAGGACATGCCAGACCTGTAGGCGGCAGTACTTCCCCCGTTCTTAACCTCGTCCTTCGTCTGTGGTCTTCCGCAAGGAGCAGTAATTCCGCTTGCAAAAACAAACAAGCAAAAAGCGCTTGGACGATTGATAAAGCGAGCGCAGCTCTGAGGGCATCCATGCTGTCAGCTAGTGTAAACACAGGTCGCACACGTGATGTCAGCATTTTTTTGTCGCGGAAAGTGACGTTGCGGACCTTAAAAGTCCGGTTTTGTCTGTCCACACGCAGACACCCAAAACGGAGAAAACGCAGATCTTCACTTTGGCCGGAGTTTTTAAAAAACTCCGTTTTCGTGTGGATGACAGGCCAAAACGTAGAAAAATATCTACGTTTTGGCAGATCCCCGGCTACGTGTGGACAGGGCCTTAGTTTCACATCACCCTCAGAAACTGAAATTTCAGTAATCAAACCTGATCACAGTATTAGTTCTGCTGCATGGTGGCGCAGTTGTTAGCACTGTTGCCTCGCAGTACGAAGGTTGCAGGTTCGAAACTTGGCTGCGGCCTTTCTGCGTGGAGTTGCGTGTTCTCCCCATGCATGCGTGGGTGTCCTCCGGGTACTCCGGTTTCCCCCACAGATCACAACATGCCCTATAGGTTATAAATTGTAAGTCACTTTGGATGAAAGCATCTGCTAAATAAATAAACATAAACATAGTTCACCTTTAAAGTTTAAATTTAGATTTTAAAGGTAATAATAATTAGTGGTTGTCAAACCAGGTCTATAGTATTCTAACTGTATACTGCAGCTAACCCAGGTCTTTCCCAGTGATATATACTGTAATGAAAGTAGCAGTGGGCAGCACGGGCAGAATGTCTTGCCCTCCAGATAGAACCTGAGAACACCACCAGTAGGCAACGACTTATAAAAGACACGCTTTATTGCACAATCAATAACAAAACACCATGGCCCAAGCCCTCTCTCCTAAAACCAACAGTCCAGCATGAGTCACACAAGCAGCGGTACTTAGCTGTCTCAGCTGTGGTGACCCCCCTCTCCGGGGTCTGAGCTTCCAACGCCGTCCAACGCCCCGGGGTGCAGCTTGCGAGGACGGCGGTAAGTCCACAACATGAGTCCAACTGCCTGAGTCCGTAGCGGCAGATATCGGCGTGGTCTCGGCATCCACTATGCCCAGCCCTCGCTGCCTAAAGAAGGTGTCAAGCCTTCCCTCCTAGCACTGGAACGCTGCATGCCTGTTTAACTGTCTTCGTCGCCGGCAGCCCTACCCGACCGTGAACGACCCCACCCCCCAAAGTCCGATGCCACAATGACAGGTCAACCACGTGCCCCTCTCAGTAGGCCTGTCACCTTTTTATCCTCCCTGGCCTCGTTATGGATAACGAGGACCAGCTGGTGTCCAATCACCACACCCTCAGAGCCCGGCAGCTTCCGTCTTCTGTCCATCACAATACTGTATATATGTACTGGTATCATTGACATAGACAAGGTATTTTATTTAGTTGGTTATTTTACACAATTTACTTAAAGTGTGATTATAGAGCTCTGTGTCACGTTGTGGGGATGTTTAGGACCCAAAAATGCAGATAACCCAGGATGACTCGAGGCAGGAGTTGTTTAAAGTATAAATCCTTTATTTGGCGGGATGAGAACAAAATAAATCCATAAGGCAGCGAGCCAAAATCCAAATGTCCTGGGACACAGGACACCAAAAGCTCACCAAGGGCACGAACAAACGCTGACAGCATACAAACATGTACAATGGACCGACACAAGACAAAGACAAGACAGGGCTTAAATAGACTGGGAGGAACAATTAAGAAAACAGGAAGCAGGTGTGTGGAGTGAGGGCTGGAGGGAAGGCAGGTGACAATAATTATCTCAATGGGGAAAACAGAAACTGAGGAGGGCAAATACCTAAACACAAAACTAAACAACAATTACCTAAAGACAGAGGGAAGGGCTCACACAAACTAGCTGGAGGAGGGCATAGCACATACACCCACACACACCGAGCTGGGGACAAAGAGGCTGGAGCTGACCTGGGAGGAAAGATAAGAAAAGGTAACAACAAAGGCACTAAACTGAGATGCAGACAAAGGACACATGAGGGCGCTAAAGGGCTACCACATAAGACACATAACAGATGCAGACCAAAGACACATGAGGGCGCTATGAGACACAGAAGGGAAGACAGATGCAGACCATGACACTCTGATGAACTGACCTGCTTATAAATATGTATTTTTAATAATTTCAGGGAACTGAGATAATTTAGAGGTTTGATATTTTTCTTTCCACAACAATAATGTTTCTTTTCCTTCTGAGTCCATCAGGGCTTTTTTCACGTACGTACTTTTGTCCTTCTGTCAGGTTCTACATCGCTCTAACGTGCGGCCGT
The DNA here is from genome assembly GCF_043380555.1 of Nothobranchius furzeri. NCBI lineage: Eukaryota > Metazoa > Chordata > Actinopteri > Cyprinodontiformes > Nothobranchiidae > Nothobranchius > Nothobranchius furzeri. The sequence goes on along the minus strand of NC_091747.1, from coordinate 71,774,582 downwards.
GGAACGTCCAGAGAGCCTCCTCCTAACGTGGCATTGGAGCTGTGTGTTCGATTCAGGGACCGCCAAATCCTGAGGAGAGCCTGTGTGTCTGGAGCCTGGGGAGACTTGGACAGAGCGGCACCCTTCTTCCCATTCATCAGGGACCAGCCCTTTAAGGTACCAGCATCTGACCACTAGACCACATTCACACAATACCAAGCAGCTCACCTCAAAATGTTCCTTTTTAAATTCTAACCTAAAACAAGACACAGGCAAATAATGGTTGTGCATAAAAGCTGTTAAATGAATATCCTTGTGAAGTTGTGAAGAATTCATAAAATAGATTTTACTCATGATTTTTTTGGACAATGTGCACATGGTTAAATAAATGCTTAATGATCTGAATCTTCATCATTTTCCAAAATAAAGTCATGTTTTCATTCCGAGATAAACGGTGAATGTGCTTTTTTCATTGTCATCTGCTTTTCAGTGACATGACTGTTAGTTCTGAGGGATGGGTACCGAATTCGGTACTTTTTAAGGTACCAACCGAATTCCACAGTACCGACCGAGCACCGATTCACGTCATTTCAAACGGTGCCTCGTTTTGGTACCCGTCCATCATAACGAGAACTTGCCAAGACAGCTGCGCATGTGCAAGAGCGTTATGTCGTCGCTCGCTGAGAACCAGTTGTAAACAGAGCAGCATGGTAGAAAGAACGCACGCTAAAGCTTGGGTCCACTTCACTAAATGTGATGGGTAACTGGGTGATGATGAAACCAGCGACAACGATTTAAGTGGGACATCCTCATCTTAATCTGCTCCGGTAGGTAAATATAATTAGCTTGATATGTTAGCTTCCGTTTCGCAAATGGTGCGTTCGCTTTCTCCTCGGAACTCCGAATTCCCGACTAGAAGAACATGAACGCGCACTAAAGTTTGGCTTCACTTTACTAAATGTGACGGGTGAAGATGAAACCAGTGACAACGATCTAAGTGTGAGGCATCATCGTTTAAATCTGCTCCATCAGCTAAATAAGCTGTTTAAGCTAACGTTAGCTTGGTATGTTAGCTTCCATTGCTACCATTGTTATCAGCTAATGGTGCGTTCGCTTTCTCCTCGGAAATTCTAACTTCCCAGTAGGAAAAATCAAATGAAAAAGGACGGCAAAAGGAATGAAGATACACAGTAAATTTAGTTCACAGTAAAGATGTTTGCTTCAGTTTAATTATCAGCTTATAAAACTACAAGGACGATGTTAAAATACAAACAGTTGAATGTTATTTATCGTGATATATATCAAATATTGTTATATATTGAGATAAATATATATTTAATTATAAAAGAGAATTAAAATAATAAACACTCAAAAGTATCGAAAATTGGTACCGTTAAGTACCGGTATCGATTCGTAGGTACCGGGAATTAGTACCGGATCGATTCAAATGTCAAAGGTACCCATCCCTAGTTCTGACGTCTGTCCAGTAAGGAGCACTGGGAATTTGTTTCCTGTTTTGTTACCAGTTTGAATCGATCACCTGTCTTATCTCCACTCAGATTGAGCTTCACTGTGAGCAGAGCAGACTCCGTGGGTTTGTTGACGGGCAGAAGCTGTTTGACTTCCTCCACAGAGTTATGCCGCTCAGCAACATCGACACGTTATGGATCAAAGGCAGCGTAGCCATCACTAAACTGGCTTGAAACCAATGACTTTTAAAGGAGCCAGCTCATGAGAGAAAATGTAGGCACAAAATATGGTAAAATATTACCAATGGTCCTTTTGAGACGTCATGTTATCTTAAATATGAGTTGCTTTCATTTATACCCGGAAATGAAACCGTTGACGAAACGCAGCTACAACTGCCTCTTAGGCAAGTTAATCATTGCGTTGGCTATGGTAGTCCAGAGAATCAAGTGTCTGCTGAAGCAGATTTCATTTTTTGTATTTTAGTTTTGTTGATTGTTTTCTGCAAAATATTTTGTGTCTCTGAAGATCTTTGGAATTGAATTTGGTCATTCCCAAGCAGCATTTTAGTTGATTTACTCTGCTCACCTCACATGGACTCACACTGATTAAATAAACCAAGAAAATAAAATATTTGTCCTTAAATTTAAAACGGTGTACCAATAAAGGGTTGAAAACACAATACTTCAAACCCCTTTTTTCAAAATTAGAGTTTTAGGAGATCAATTTAGAAATCCAGTTCTTTTGTTGGTGAGCAGATTAAAAGGTAAAAAAAGGGTTGACTTTTGCAGATTATATATTATTTTAACAGCAGACAGGTGAAGGTGGGACACAAACATTTAAAAAAGGAACTTTTTTTTTTAATTACGCCGACTAGCCAGAATGAAGCCCCTGCTGTCCAGAGTACATTTAGAGACTGTCACACATGCTTTTGTTCTATTAAGGCTCGACTACTGCAATGCACTGTGTGCCGGCCTTAGTCAGGGTGCGGTAGCACGCTTTCAGTTAGTACAAAACTCAGCCGCTAGGTTCGTGACAGGCACTAGGTGCAGGGAACATATCACCCCTGTGTTGGCGTCCCTTCATTGGCTGCCTGTGCAATACAGGGCAAAATTCAAAGTCTTGGTACTGGCATACAAGGCTTTCCAAGGAACTGCTCCAGCATGTCTTGGAAACCTTTTGCATAGACATGCCCCCTCGCGGGCCCTTCGCTCAGCCGGCAGGGAGCTGTTGATCGTTCCACGCACTAAGTGCAGGTCACGGAAGGGCCGTGCGTTCTCTGTGTTGGCACCTGCACTTTGGAACCAGTTGCCTTTGGCGGTGCGTCAACCACCCTCATTGGGGTTTTTCAAGACTCGCCTTAAGACCCATTTTTTTGCCAAGGCATTTCAGGATTAGCAAATTTTACCCGGTTTCGATGCCCCGGCCTCTTGATCTTTTTCAGGATTTTGTTTTTTGCTTTTACTCTCCTGTTTTAATTGATTTCATGTTGGTTTTACAATTGTTATATTTTATTCTGATGGTTTTATGTTTTTATTGTGTTGTGTTCAGCACCTTGGGCGTCTGCATTGGTCGCAGAAGGGGCTTTATAAATAAATGAAATGAAACTTCTAAAAACATTTTCTTCATTCTTAGTTGTGGAATAATCTTTAGACCACATTGCAGCTGAACATTTATGTGTCGGCTGCACAGTGGTGTGGTGGTTATCGTTGTTGCTTTGCAGCAAGCAGGTCTTGGGTTCAAATCCCTGTCTTTCTGCAAGGAGGTTGTATGTTCTCTCTCTGGGTACTCTGACTTCTGCCTTCAGTCCAAAAACATGACTGTCTGTTTTACTGGTCTCTCTAGAGCTCCGTCTGCCTGCCCAGAGAATGCTGGAGATAGGCACCAGCCCCCCAAGTGGTTGTAGAGAATAGATTTTCGTGTTTCTTCTTAAGTCGTCTGCAGTTGGGAAGTGAAACTGCGTCAGAGTAAACCCGATTTTCTTTGTTTTGGTTTTATGTGGCTTTTGCCCCTCCTGGCTGAATGTGTGTCATGTCCTGCTCTGCTGATGTTGGTGATATGGGCAAGGGCACCCCCAATAATGAGTAAAGAAATAATCAGAATAAAAAAAAAACATGTTTCTGCTGCTCATCATTAAAAAAAAAGTTTTTATCTCCATAGTCCAACACAGCAAACAGGTGAATTAACCTAAAAAAATACATTTTAAATTAAATTAGGGATAAAATTTTAAATAACTGAAATGTATATTTCAGAAATGTTTGTGTTTGTAAAATTTAAGCTAAATGTTTTGGATACGTACTGTTATTTTAATCAAAACAATAAAGGCACAATGCAGTACATCACCACAGGCTAAACTCTCCCAGACTTACCACAAGGACCAATTTGGTGTGCTACCCCAAACATTTCTTTGGCGCCATCTGGCCACCCCTATCAAAATTTCTGGAGGCGCCCCTGGATATGGGTAAGGGAAATCCGAGCACAGCCTGTTTCTACACCAGGACACATTTTACTGTGTCCTGGTGTAGAAACAGGCATCATCCTTCATGGACACCAGGAGAGTAACGATGATGCCGTCTGCTCTGAACAGGTCCCTGTGGTTCCCCTCCCATCCCGAGTCATCATCAGCATGTGGTTCATTTGACACTAACCTGCATTGACGGTCTTATCTTTCAGATGATCTACAGCCTCATGGGGCTTCTATCTTCTTCGGTTTCATGGAGATGATCCTCTATTATCACCTACTTCCTGCACTCATCAATAATACACCATAGCCACAGTTCACCGACCTGCTATGCAGCCTTATACAGAATACCTTGTGTGTGTGTGTGTGTGTGTGTGAGTGAGTGAGTGAGAGAGAGAGAGAGAGAGAGAGAGAGAGAGAGAGAGAGAGAGAGAGAGAGAGAGAGAGAGAGAGAGAGAGAGAGAGAGAGAGAGAGAGAGAGAGAGAGAGAGAGAGAGAGAGAGAGAGAGAGGTCACTTGTGCCAGATGTGTTTTTCTGCTGGGAATAGTGACAGAGGACCATTCTTTACCCATAAGGTGGTCCCATGATTCTGAGAGGTGGGGGGCAGACTGAGAATCTAAAAGTCAGTTTTAATTTTAGCATGCTGATTATTTGAATGTGGTAACAGACACTTTAGGGCCAATTTTAGAAACCAAGAACAGGTGATTTGGTCATTAGAGAACAAACTGAAAGATCAGGTAGAGCAGGGGTGTCAAACTCAAACTCACACGGGGCCGAAATGAGACTCTGGGACGGAGTCGAGGGCCAAACTTAATATTTTTTAAAAAGTGACGGCAAATTTGCACATTTTCTTTATCAACATATATGCAATTTTGAACCTTTAAATTTGGAAACAAACTTATTTCTGCATTAACACTGAATGTGGAATAACCAAATGACACACGAGCAAGTCAGTTTTAAATAAAAGGCATCAGTGGTATTCATTACTTGTGGTATATTCAGCATTTTTAAAATCTATTCAGGATTTATGTTTTCTTGTTTATTCATTTTTCTTATTTTTTATTCTCCTTTTTTTCTCCTGTAATATGTGTCATCGCTGCTGTGACGTCTAGCTTTCCCCACTGAGGAACAATAAAGGGATTTTCTATTCTATTTATCTATCTGCAGCCTTTCCACTTCCTGTTTACTGTAGGTTAAATCTTTTCTCACGGACCAACAACAAAATAAAAATATAATTTTATCTTAAATGAAAATGCAACATCTCACCTGTTAACTTTCATGTTTTGGAGCAGAAAAAGAGCATAAAACCAACATATTTAAAGCTCAGTTTGCTCCACTGGTTTACTGTGATGCTCACCTGTTCCAGCCAGATACCTGCATCATGGGGTTGATCTGAGCTGAGGAGGAGACTCCTGTTGTTTTGCTCATCTTCATCATAATAATGACAACATTAGATGACAACAGGTGCTCACATAGGTTTGTGCTGCTGAACATGTCTGAGCAGCTTGACCACGTTGTTGTGTGTCGGGGAGGAAACACGACAGCAGCCACAGAGCCGTGCTGGTTTGAGCGTGTCGCTGCTCGCTGGAGTTATATCGGCTCTGTCTGGACGTTAGTTGGAACACTTTTTCTTTCAGTCGTGAACACATTACTGAGCGATTAAAATCTCTGTTTCTGGGCTTCAACGTCAGAAAATAGCTGAGTGACCTCGGCACTGAGAGGAGTGTAGTTTGTCCGAGACAGCGGAGCTGCAGAGACCGGCAGCAGGCGGAAAAAACACAAAGGAGGGGGCTTCGTCGGCTCCGCGCTGATGCCGCAAAGCATCATGGGAGTTGAAGTCTTTGCGGTAAAATCGGCCAGCGGGCCAGTTTTAATATATTTTTGATATTTATCTCGCGGGCTAAATAAAAATGCTCCGCGGGCCGCATCTGGCCCGCGGGCCTTGACTCTGACATATGTGAGGTAGAGGCTCTGGCCCCAGTAGGCTGGCGTTATGTTCAGTCGACCTAACAGCCACTAAGGTTGTGCAAACTGGCCTGAACTGGGCCTCACCAGTTGAGGCCCAGGTGCTGGACACCCTGAACATGGCTCCAGTCCATCACAGAGACACACACACAACCAGTCCCACACAATGAGTCCCCAGTCAGCCTCACACACATGCTTTTGGTCTGTGGGAAGAACCCTGAGAAAACCCACACATGCATAAGGAGAACATGCTAACTCCACACAGAAAGGCCTCTCTCTCCAGCCACTTTCACCAGCTCCGCCAGGGGGACACAAAGGTGCTCCCAGTCCTGCCAAGACATCTAATCCTCATAATGTGTTTATGGTGAGTGTGTGGCCTAGCTATTGCCTAAAGGTGTCCCAACAATTACCAGTTATTATTAACGATGTATTGTTTATCAGCTGTGATCATATTACCAGTTAAAAGTACAATAAAGCTGATAAGCACATTTGGGTTTACTCTACACTTCCCCAAATAAAGCATTTTACACGTTTTTGTCTATTGAATTCTAAAATTTTTAAAAGTAAAAAATAATAAATACAAAAATTACCTCAAAGATGTAAAATCATACATTTGTTTACTATTTTCACCCACTTTCATTTTAATATTCATTTCATATCTATTTAAATGTTTTTATAAATAATTTTACTCAAGTAAACAATAAATCATCACGTCTGTCACCAACAAGCTGAACGTAGAAGAACAGTTAAACTAAAAGATGTCGTTGAAAGAAGCAGAAAAAGATCACATTTTACTTTTACATATTTATTAAGAAGGCAGTGATTTTAAACAGTAAATAAATCCTGAGAATCAACTTTTCACTCTCCTCTGCCACACATCTAAAAACTCTAGTGATGTGCTGTTATTCTAAATTTTATTATGTGATATTTCAACACTGGGGCTGTTCTGTAAACCTCCAGTGATTGTGTTAGAGCTTTAGAGGTCGTCTGTGAATGCAGAGAGATGAAACAGATCTGTGGCGCAAGCCTTCACACTGTTCTAAACACCGAGACATCTGTCTGCATCAAAGCCAGATGTCATAGATTCCTCTTTCAGACTTAAGGCCATGTACACACGTAGCTGGGATGTTGTAAAACCAAACACCCCCGGGGTTCACACCACCTCATTTTCAGCTAAAGAATCCGGTTCATTGTGAAGCGTTCATCAGCATCCTAAACCTGTAGGTGGCAGTGGCTCTCCAAAGCGTCAGCGTCTTTGCCAAAAAACATTCCTTGGATGTGGAGTTACTAGGTGACAGGGAAAAACCTGTTGTCTAGAGCAGTAATTGAGCTTTTACAGGTGAAACCGGAAATATTAGAATAAGGTGCAAAAGATCATTTATTTCAGTGAAACTAATATGTGAGATAGGCTCATTACATGCAGAGCCCGATATTTCTGCATTTATTTGTTACAATTCTGAAGATTATGGCTTACAGCTTATGAATACTCACCCATGCATCCATTATTGTCTGCTTTTCCGGAGTCGGGTCACGTGGGCATCAGCCTAAGAGAGATCCAGACTTCCCTCTCCCCAACCACTTGGGCCAGCTCCTCAGAGGGAAACCCAAGGTGTTCCCTGGCCAGGTGAAAGACATAGTCCTTCCAGCGTGTCCTGGGTCTTCCTTTGGGTCTCCTCCCATTTGGACGTGTCTGGAAAACCTGGAGGCATCCCAACTAGATGCCTGAGCCATTCCCATCTGGTTTTTCTCGAAGTGGAGGAACAGTGGATCTACTCTGAGCCCCTCCCGGATGACTAAGCTTCTCACCCCATCTCTAAGGGAGAGCCTGCACACCCTGCAGAGAAAACTAATTTTGGCTGGTTTGGTTTCCGCGATCTCATTCTTTTGGTCAATACCCAAAGCTTGTGGCCATAGTGAGGGTAGGAACATAGATTGACCGGTAAATGGAGAGTTTATATCGCCCGCATCACTGCAGACGCAGCACCAATCTGCCTGTCGATATCGTGCTCCATCTTTCCCTCACTTGTGAACACGACCCCGAGATACTGAAACTGTTCCACTTGGGCTGTCATGGTCTGCGTCTGCCCTCATGTGTCTCCTTGTGTTCCTCATTTGTCCCCAGATCTGCAGCCCTCTAGGTTTCCCTCCCCAGGTATCCCCCTCCCAGGTCCAGTGCTCCCGTGGTCCCCCTTAGTCACACCCCTGTAGTTTTTCCTTTCTGTAGTGTTTTCCTTTAGTTTCAGCTGTTCATTTTATTAGTCTCTTTAGTGTGTTTTTCCCATCGGTGTTTGTGGTCCCCCCCTTAGAATATTAGTAATGTTTGCTGCTCTTCTTGTCTTTAGGTTTTACTCTTAGGTCATGTTAGTTTCCTCCCTGATTAGTTAATTGCTTTCACTTGGTTTCTCTCCCCTCACACCTGCAGCTCATCTCCCTCTCATCCTCCCCAGTGTATAAAACCCTGTCTGTGTCTTAGTGTTTTGTCAGTCCATTGTTTGTGTCAGCATTGTTTTGTTCCCCTCCACTTGGTCTCTAGGTTTGTGCTCTTTAAGTGAGCTTTAGTCTCCAGGATTTTAGGACATTGGTTTTTTTTGGCTTCCTGCCCCTTTGGATTTTGAGCTTTGGTCTCCAGGATTTTAGGACATTTGTTTTTCTCATCCAAATAAAAGGGATTATACTTTACAAATCGCTCCTGCCTCGTGTCGTCTGGTGTTTCTGCACTTTGGGTCCAAACCTCCTCCTGGCTCACATCGTGACAGGGGCAGGACCTCGGCCCTAACCCAGAGAAGGCAAAGCTCATGACCATAGCTGAGGGTAGGAACATAGATCGACTGGTAAATCTTATGAAAAATCTTGTCAAAACTCCACATTCAAAGTCTCAAACAATTAGAATATTTTAAAAAGGTTTTATATTCTAGACTCAAAGTGTCCCACTCTAATCAACGAATGAATCCTGAACACCAGCAAACGGTTCCTGAGCCTTCAGATCAGAGGTATTCAATGCCGGTTCTGGAGGGCCAGCAGGGCCGTGCAGAGACCTTGAAGGGGCCGGTGCTCAAAGTTAAAAAAGGGGCACACAGAGTAAGTTTTTAAAACAGATTCACAATCCAGCAAGTTTGAAAATTCAGATAACGAGAGGTTAAAACAACATAATATAAACTAGGAAATTTTTTTTATTTTGTGTTACCAATTGAAGATAATATTTCTTTAATATTTGCTTTACTTTTTAAAGCTGACTTATATCTAGAGGCGTTACAACCACATTTTTGCCCCTGATCCGAGTAATTAGATCTTCCAATAAAGATTCCTGTTCTGATACGAGGTGGTAATGCAATGCATTAAAAAGAAGAAAAATGGGAGAACACCCAAGTTGTCCTTCTTTCTGTCATTTATTTAATTCATCCTTAAAAAGTCCTTCATCCAGAAACATTGAACAGTATGCAACCACAGAAAGTTATCCAGTGTGGTCTACAGCTATGTTAGCAAAGATCTTTTTCCTGTTTGTAGGAAATTCCCGATCCAGTTCTGTGATCTCACTCTGAACTTATACAAAACCTGAGAGCTCTGCCACCAACCCAACAACATCTCTCTTTTGACCATAATTATAACTGTGCCACCTGGTATCTTTTTTGTTTTATGGCTGTAAAACCGTAATAAAAAGTTTCAAATGTTTGTAACTCTGCTCCTTCTTCAGAACAACCTCAGCTTTCAGTGCTGGTTTGTATTTAGTTTTTATGTTTATTAAAGCGTGGAAAAATGCAGCTTAAATGTAAAAAAATAAAATAAAATCAACAGCCTAATAAAAAAGGCTGGTTCTGTTCTGGGGACGACTGTGGAACCGCTGTAGGAGATCATGCAAAGAAGGATTCTCCAGAGAATCAAGAAAATGATGGACAACCCTGAGCATTCTCTTCACAAGACTGTCCGACAACGGAAGAGTGTCTTCAGTCAGAGGCTTCTTCAGTTTGGCTGCAACACTGACCGCTACTGGAGATCCTTCCTGCCAACAGCCATTGTAATATACAATAACTCTTTGATGACTTGATTATTATTATTATTATTCTGAGCTACTACAGCCATCAATTTCCCTCTGGGATTAATAAAGTATTTTTGAATTGAATTGAATTGAATAAAGACTTGGGCAAACAATTTCAAATAAACTATTTAGACTGGTTCGTACTGCAAACACTCGGAAAAAAACGTGAATCCTGGCCTCTTTAATGTTTTTTATCAGTTTTTATGAATTACTTTTTTCAAAATTCCTGATGGGCCTTGTGACCTCAGGTAGGTCCATGCTCTGGTTCAGAGAATGGCAAACAGTAAAATAAATATGAGGTAAGGTAACATGAAATACATCACAACTGCATGTACATGCCTACCAGCATTATAAATATTAATAAGCCAGATAAAAGGTAATAATAAAAGGAGAAATCTAAACATTTCATGACAAAAAGTAAACTAATAAAATACTGCACTGATTTAAAATTATCTTTTCAGCTAAATTAATATTTAAAATAAATATAAATAATGCTGGAATGAAGCTGAATCTTACATTTGGTAAACAGTTGAGTTTTTTCAAATGAAAACAAGTTCGATTGTACAAACATTTGACATCTCCTGGTTAGCAGGTATCTCTCCCTCCCTTTTGATGTTTGCATAATTTTATTAAATCTACTGATGCAGATTATTAGATTATCTCCTCCGTTTCCTTCTCTGCTCTCCCGTCACGGTTCCCTCCGTTTCTTTCTGTGATGCTGAAAAGCTAGTTTCCCTCTAACAGCGATAGTTGGAGTAACATGAATTACATGACGTAATACCTTGTTGGAAAGCTCACTTTATGTACTTTTAGAAACCGTTGGAATTATTTTAATCGATCAGTGATTCATTCAGAAGTTATGACGTGAAAAATGCAGTCACAAATACACACACACACACACACACACACACACACACACACACACACACACACACAAACCACGGACTCCCAATATTAATGTAAACAAGAGCTCTGATATTAAAATCCTTCCAGCTGACGTGATGCAGGCAGAATTAAAACTCCCAGGTAGATGAACGCAGACTCATGCCGACAAGCAAAACACTGGTCTCAGTCGTCTCCATGACTGCAAATTAGAGCGAAAGTAGGGACAACCAATCACACGTTAGCATGACGCGGCAGAGCCAATCAATGAGCTTGTGGGCGAGTCTAAGGACTTCAGCTTGAGGCGGCTGCCTCTGCATGGTCCTAGTGCCTGCCATGTATCCAAGTATGACAGTTTTCGATAGTAAAATTTGACGGAAGACCGGAAAAAGGGCACTTAGGACAAAAGGGGCAGGTGCTCAAGCACCCTCCTCCCCCCTGCACCTGGCTGAGGGCCGGTATCCAGCATGTTTTGGTGGTTTCTCTGCTCCGAGACACTTGACTCAGTGGCTGAATCACCTGTGCAGCAGCTCATCAGGTTCTGCAGAAGCCTGTTAGTTACCTGCTGATTGAAATCAGGTGTGTAAAAACAGAGTTAAAGAGCAAGTCCCCCGAAATCAACTTTTTTTTGCTGATAAACTACATAAATGAGTGTCTAATCATGCTGTAGACACGTGTAGTCAATAATTTGGCACTTTAGTGCGTTTTAGTTAAAATTTCCATATTCTGCCTAAAACTGCCAGAGTTGTGCTCTCTTCAGGTAAAAACTCTGCACTACATTTGTATTTAAATCTACCATTGCTATTGGCTAAGAGGTACACTATGATGTTAGCTGGTACCATATGATATCACAATGCTGCTGTGAGCCTATGTGCATTTGTATTTGTTAGTGGCTCTGGCCTCTCGATCTGCCAGGCAACGCCTCCTTTAGGCGCATTTTTCAAACAGAAAATGGGAGTGGAGTTTAACTCTGGTAGAGGGTGATTTGCTCTTTAAAACTAAAATGAGCTGATACCGGCCCTCCAGGCCTGGAATTGAAAAACCCTGCTTTAGATGGTCTCTCACTCTAAGAAGGATTACGGAAATAAATGAAGTTATGGACTGTATTCTCATTTTTTGAGTTTCCTCATAAAAACAAGCTAATGTAAATGCAGGTTGCACATGTGACATCAGAGCATTTTTGTTACAGTTAATCCCGGTTATTTAAGTCCACAAGCAAATGCTGACAGATCTCCAACTTGCTGAGAGGTTTTTGAAATAATCGTTTTTAAAAACAAAAAAGTACAGTTTTGTAATGAATCTGTGGGTCTGAAGTCTGCAGGCACCGTCTGTAACTTACTACTACAGAGGTGTCTAGCTTGTAGTCTTTGACGCCCTTACATGTGGACGACAGGCGAAATCATAGAAAAATAGCTTTGTTCTGCAGGATACTCTTCTATGTGTGTACAGGGTCTGAAACCTCAATCCCCATCTCTGTTCAGTCATCCCATCATGCCAACATGCCACAGTTTTAAGTGCAAAAATAAAAATCAGTTTGGTCTTGTTCCACAAGGCTCCGCTAGGACAGAACTCCTAGAAGGTTTTCCATCGGATAGCAGACAGTACAGTGTGGATGAAGTAGAGGAGTGTTGCAACGTAGGAGAAAACCTTAAGAGACAAAAACAAATTCGTAAGATCAGGAGGCAGAATAAACAAAATTCCTTTATGAAGGTCATAAACATGTGTGTGTTCATTTCTTTCATAACTTCAACAATGTCAATAAATCTTCAGACCATTCCTTTGACCTCATGCTTGGTTTGTGCTTTGACATGCTCTGTGGGACTTCACATGGACAGGTGTATGTCTTTCCAAGTGATAATAAACTAACTTTATCACAGATGGACTCCAGTTAAGCTGCAGAAACATCTTAAGGTTGATAGGTGGAAACCGGAAGCACCTGAGCTTAATTCTGAGCTTCATGGCAAAGACTGTGAATAAATCTGCAGCTGAAATGAATAATGAGCCCGTGGGTCTGAAATCTGCAGGCTCCATTTGTAACTTACCACTGCAGAGATGTCTAGTTTGTAGTCTTTGATGCCCTTAGCGTTGCTACCTCTCAAGTCGAGGGTCACTCTGGCTAAAGCTACCGAAGCACTCAGGTAGAAGAAGGCAGCGATGCCATGATAGATGAAGTCCTGAGAGAGGGAGAGGAGGATGAGAGACATGTACAGTCCAGGCCAAAAGTTTGGACACACCTTCTCATTCAATGTGTTTTCTTTATTTTCATGACGATTGGTAGATTCTCACTGAAGGCATCAGAACACATGTGGTGTTATGTACTTAACCAAAAAAGATGAAATAACTGAAAAAATGTTTTATATTTTCTTTTCTTCAAAAAGATTGAAAGAAAAGCCACCCTTTGCTCTAATTACGGCTTTGCACACTCTTGGCATTCTCTCGATTAGCTTCAAGAGGCCTTCAAGTCTGTTGGAAACCATTTCAGGTGACTTCCTCTTGAAGATCATCAAGATAATGCTGAGTGTGCAAAGCTGTAATCAGAGCAAAGGGTGGCTATTTTGAAGAAAATAGCATATAAAACATGTTTTCAGTTATTTCACCTTTTTTGGGTAAGTACATAACTCCACATGTGTTCATTCATAGTTTTGATGCCTTCAGTGAGAATCTCATATTGTTAGATCTTTCTGCAGCTTTTGACACTGTTGATCACAGCATCTTAATGAACAGACTTGGTGACTCGGTGGGGATCTCTGGAACTGTTCTCGACTGGTTTAGACTGTACCTTGCTAACAGATGTTACAGTGTCTGTGTAAACCATATCATGCCAGATTCTACTGATCTGTTCTGTGGGGTACCCCAAGGCTCTGTTTTGGGTCCACTGTTGTTTCTGCTGTACATACACCCTCTTGATTATTTTCATAATGTCTCTTATCACCTATATGCAGATGATAATCAGCTGTACTGCTCCTTTAAGGATTCTGAGTTTTATAAACTGTCTGAATTACTAGAATGTCTATCAGCTACCGCCAGCTGGCTAGAAGATAACTTCCTTCAGTTAAACTCTGAAAAGACTGAATGTCTGATCATTGCCCCCGAGAGCATGGTTTCCCTTGATTAGTCTAAATGGTAAATGGTAAATGGCCTGTATTTGATATAGCGCCTTCTAGAGTCATGGAACCCCCCAAGGCGCTTTACAACACAATCAGTCATTCACCCATTCACACACACATTCACACACTGGTAGGGGTGAGCTACGATGTAGCCACAGCTGCCCTGGGGCGCACTGACAGAGGCGAGGCTGCCGAGCACTGGCGCCACCAGTCCCTCCGACCACCACCAGCAGGCAACGTGGGTTAAGTGTCTTGCCCAAGGACACGACGACAGCGACAGACTGAGCGGGGCTCGAACCTGCAACCTTCTGATTACGGGTGATTTTAGAGTCCTGATTCTAAAACAGGGGTCGGCAACCTGTTCCCATCAAAGAGCCATTATTACCCGTTTCCCACAGTAAAGAAAACACTGGGAGCCACAGCAGCCGCGGCGTTGTGGGTGGGGCCTACCCTCAGACAGCAGAGAGCTGCTTTAACCAATCACAACAGGTGACAGCAGCCAGTACCAGTCGCTCGTGTACGTCAAAGTTATCTTTCATAAAAAAGTTAACCAATAAAACGATTTATATAAAGTGGATCTAGAAGTTGTGGCCCGTCTCTGCCTACAATATTTTGATACTTTTCACCCTGTTGGTGGTTTTACTGAGCAGGTGCCACTTTTGTCATACGGTTCTTTTTAAAACATGTTTAGACTGTTCAGAATACAAATCCAGGCTCTGTCACATTTGATTGTTGTAATTAAACTTTGTAGGTGGGGAAGGTCAGAAAAGGATCCGATCATTTTGTTTTTCCCTCATTTACAGCGACGGAGATAACGGCGCAGTGCGCCTGGCTCTGGTGTTAATCAAGTTAAATTATATCTCTGCAACAATTTTCACAAGAAAACAGAACAGTTAAAAGCAGGGCTTGTGTTGACTGGACGGTTCTCGTATTTGGCCGTTTATTTTGACGGAGAAAGAATAGAAAGAATTACCCGACACATGCAGACGAACTGACATTTTATTCGTTACACACATCGCAGATGTAGCTAAATCACCCAAAAAAAGATTCCCATCTGAACATCTGAGCTGGACACTGCTCAGCGCAGCTCGCTGTCAGCATGTACTACATAAGGTCCACAGCGAGCTGAAGATGTGGAGAGGGGCTTGGAGCGCGTCGCAGAACCAGAGCGCACGCAGGAAGATTCCTCCAACTGAAGCGAGACTTGTCACTTAGAAAATGTTCCCTGATTATGAAACTTTGGCTGAATAGTGCTTGTTTCTGTCTCCAATGTGGCGACGCATCCAGGAGCCGTCTGAGGAGAATCCCAGAATCTCACATCCTCTTCTGCTCAGAAAGCGCATATGATTACGCACAAGCGTGATGCGTCAACTCGGTCTCACAGTAAAACCGGGTTGGACCTGTTCAGGTTTACGCAGACAATCTTTACATTTAGAATTGGCTGGCATACAGATGTAAAATTAATGCAGTAAAATATAAAGCTTTTTATTTAAATATCCAGTCATTATTTTACAAACACAGAGAGCCGCATCAGATGGATGGAAGAGCCGCATGCGGCTCCAGAGCCGCAGGTTGCCGACCCCTTGTCTAAAACTTGGTCATTTATCCTCCGCCGTCAAGATAAACTTAAGGAATTTGGGTGTTATTTTTGACCAATCAATGTCACTTGAAGGTCACTCAAAAACGTTGGTCCGAAACTGTTTTTATCATGTAAGAAATATCTCCAAACTGCGAAGGTTGGTGTCAAAAACATGAACTTGAAATGGTTCTCCATGCCTTTATCTCCTCTCGTCTAGATTACTGTAACACACTCTTCACATGTTTAAACAAAAAAGCCCTTGACCACCTGTAGTTGGTCCAGGACTCTAAAGCGAGGCTCCTAACTGGAGCAAACAGAAGAGCTCACATCACTCCTATTCTAATGTCTCTGTACTGGTTACACCCGTTAACTTTAGAGTTCATTTTAGATAGATGTATCCATATATATATATATATATATATATATATATATATATATATATATATATATATATATATATATATATATATATATATATATATATATATATATATACATATATATATATATATATAGGATATATATATATATATATATATATATATATATATATATACTTATATTCATGTATATATACATGTAGATTTCATTCGTTAATTTGTTTGATCTTAGGAATTAAAACATAAGCTGACAGCAACAGCCTTTAATTCCTAGATATGTAGTTCATTAACCCTACAATGGTATGGCCACTTCTGACAGAAAGAACAGACATCATTCCTCTGTTCTTACCTAGGGAATCTGAAACTGCTCCCATTTGTGAGGTAAGGTTACATATTTTCATGAATATATTATAGTAAGGTATGTGGTCTAAATGTGTTCTACAGTGTGTTAGGACTGACATATTCCTGTAATGTAGAACAGTCGCGGATGTTTGTCTTCCTACAACTGCTCGGAAAAATATAAATAGGCTACTTTGTAAAGGAGTTAGGGCATAATATATAATATAATATATAATATTATTCAATAATTACCACAAATTGCCAGGGGAAATGTGATTATATTAAATTTTTGTGATTTGCCCCACCATACGCCGTTCAAACTGACTTACGGCGCTGGGATGTTTGGAACTGAGAGTTCCATGAACCACGTGACCGCGAGTCGGCGAGTTCAAAGAGTGTCGTAACTCTCTCTTTCTACAGCTCTGACAGAACCCTGCCCTCCTCTCCCAATGATTGGACAGGAATTCGAGAAACGTGACTGGTAGCTAAGACTCGTGCTCTCATTGGTTCCACCCAAGTTCCTCCCACTGACGCTAGAATTTGAGACAAAATGATCTGTAACACTGTAGATTTGAGGTTTGTACCTGTAGAATGAAATGTGTGTTTTGAGAGTTTTGATTTCAAACTTGTACATTGATTTTTTTATTTTGGTATTCTGCTAGGTAAAAATCGAAAGTTTCATGTATCTGAATGAATGTTTGATGTTACAAAATGAGTGGTAAATGTACAAAATAAAAGTTTGATTTTACAAAATAAAAAATACATGTACAAAATGAAAATTTCCTGTTACAAAACAAGAAATACAAGTACAAATTGAGAAGTACAGTTACGAATCCAAAGTTACATGTCATGAAACATGTTCCAAGTTACAAAACTTGGTACAAGTTACATTGAATATTGTCCCAATCCTAGCTCCATACAAACATCAACAAAAACAATGGCAAAAAGGCCGCTTTAGTAGAAATAAAAAGAAAATTAATCCAGAAGTGATTTCTGCTGATATCTTCTATAGATGTTTATCCAAAACATAAAAAACATTAGCAACTGTGGCACAGTGTCCCTGCTTAGTTCAAAAGACTAGGTGTGCTTTCAAACGAGTCTGAGTGTGTGAACTGTTTCACAGTAAACTTCCAAAGCTTGACTGAGTGGAACGTTGACGTTTGGTAGCATGGCAAGCTCTTGCTCATTCAGCATGTGTGGCAGGTCAATCTCTGGAACGGTGATCTCATTTGATGAGCGAGGACTATACGGTCCAATCCAGTCCACACCATAGTCCTCATCAACCTGAATTGTAAAGATTAACATTAGCTTACAAAAAATTCTGCATTTGGTGACATTTTCTCTTCACGCTGAAATATTTTTGTAGGCCATTTAATGAAGCAGAGGAAAACTCATCCACCTCAGCAGACTGTTTTTGTACATGAAAGGATAAGCACTATCAAATATTCACACCTGTGAAAAATCTTGGCCTTCCTTTCTGTTGAACAGCCAGAGCTGCAGGGGTGATTAGTTGATTGCTGTTCTTAGTTCATGCTGATTCCATGCTTCCTGGAATGACTGAAGATGGTGTTGAATGTGACCCAAAAAACATTGAGTCAGTGCAAACAATTCAATTTCGTCACTTGGGTTGAGTAGTCCCTGAATCTCCAGCTGGGTGAATAATGTGTAGAAAAGGTCGAGGACATTGTCATATACATCTCTCCACAGGCGCTCATTGCTGTAAGGATGTACAAATAAATACATTACTTAAAAATGCACTCAAAATAAATATAAGCCATCAACTTTCTGAGTCAGTTAATCATAACAATAATAAATGTGTGGGTAAGCAATTTAAAAAAGACCATGAAATGTGCATCTTTCACATTTTCACCCACTTTGTCTGAACTGAGTGCATATCATAGCATAGTTTATTTATATAGCACGTTTAAAACGCAGCATGGGAGCTGCCCAAAGTGCTGCACAGGCTAAAACAAAACACAACCATTCGAAAGAACTAAAACAGAGGATAAAAATCCCAATCAAAAGCAGATAAAACATGATGAATACTAAGAACACATTAAAACAATGATACAATAAAACACTAAAACGAGTCACTGTCTAAAAGCCAAAGCGTAAAAGTGGGTCTTTAAACGAGATTTAAAAACCGCCAGAGATGGAGCCTGCCAAACTCCAATGGGCAATGAGTTCCATAGCTTTGGGGCAGCATGGACAAATGCTCGTTCACCCCGCGATTTGAGTGGAAAAAAAACGCAATTCCAAAATTTCCAACACACTCTTATGCACAGTGATACACTACTTACCGAACTCGTGATGGAATGCCATATTGTCTGATGGCCGGCAAGAAACCATCAAAAACTGTTGAGGCTTTGTTTTTGGTAGCTGCATTAAGGTACACAATCAACCGGGAAAAACCATCAATCCCACCATGTACAACAAATCTCCATCTGCCATGGAAATAAATGTAAAAGAATAGAAAAGGACATTTGTTGTGATGACATGAACAGAAAACAAAAAGATAACTCTTGCAAAAAATACTTAAAGCTGAACGAAGACTTATACTTGAATAGACTTGATTTTGTTAACTCTTTTATCCAGGAGCATCATTCCGCAGCTATTTGTGTAGTAGGTGACTGGAATGCTGACATCACAGACGGTCGGTCTGTGTTTGCTAAGCATATGCTGCAGTTCTGTGAGGATAACGATCTTATTTTGTCTAGCCAGCTATTGTTGCCACCTGACAGCTTTACTTCTATAAGTGAAGCATGGAAGACTACGTCATGGCTGGATCATTGCATCAGTACTGCTGATGGTCATGCTGGATTGAAATCTATGCAGATCATGTACAACTGCTCTGTGTCTGATCACGTGCCGCTTGTTATGCAGCTGGAAGTCGGAGGTCTTCCAGAGGTAATTACTGTCATTGTTCTCGGGTCTAGGTGAGTCCTCCTCCTCAAGTAACAATCTTTGGGGTTCTGTGTTCCACAGGTGAGGAGCGGAGAGGTACCAGCTGTGCTGAGTTAATCATTTGGAGCTCGGGTTTAAAAGGAGGATGGAGACACTACTCGAAGCCGGATGATTACTCCAGTATTGGTAACGCCTGCCACTCGTTCTTGTTTGACCTCGCATGTTTGGATTACTTGGATTTTGACCTTGGACTGTTTATTGGATTACGGTTTTGAACTTGCTCCTGAAGCTCCGTCTGTTTGCCCTCCTAGGATTACCACCCCAACCTTCACCAAATTCTGCTAAGAACCACGGATCCTCATTCACGTCTCATCCTCCTCCACCGCTCCTGCATTTCTCCTCTCTGCTTCCTCACCTCCCGTCCGGCTGGATCGCTACACTCGTCTCCTTGGCACCCCGCTTGCCCCGCAGCTCGCTGAGCTAAGAACTCTGAACAATCGCCCACGGCATAATTCACTGGATTTCAGTGCTACTTTAGTTCCCGTTTGTTTAAATAAAGACTTTAATTTCTTACCTCCTGACTCCTGAGCTGATTCTGCACGTCTTGGGTTAAACGCCTTCCACAAGCCATGACAATTACAAAAGAAAACAAGGGCTACAAAGTTATGATGGAATGGTCCAAACTCTCACAAGAGGATCTTCAGGCATATTGCTTGAAATCTGATACTGCTTTGAGTAATGTACATATACCCAGACGTGTAATAATGTGTACAGATCTCAACTGTAATGATATCGCTCACTATAAGGACCTCTGTACAACGTATGAAGGTATTATTGATGCTATTTATGATTGCAGTAGCCCATACTTTACATGTGTGAAGGCTAAAAACATCAAGCCAGGATGGAACAAGTATGTGGCGACACATCAAGCAGAAGCTAAGCTAGCACATCAGGCATAGATCCAAGCAGGAAGACCCAGAGCAGGGTCGGTGCTGGAATATAAAAAGCTTTTATCTAATAATGTGAGGGGCTTCTGGAATGAGGTGAGGACTCTGAACAGGACTAATACTGCACTGCCCAGTGCCATAGAGGGAGTCTCTGGGGCTGATAACATAGCAGAGTTATGGAGACAACACTACTTTGACTTGCATAACTGTGTCAAAGGTGAGCCATACAAGGTAGGAAATGTTACTAGCAGGGAAGCAGTGATTATCACTCCTTGTGAGGTGCGACAAGCCATGGCACACTTGTCTAACAACAAGGCAACAGGCTCAGATAACATCTCAGCAGAATGTCTGAGGTTTGCAAGCTCCAGGATTGCTGTACTCCTGGCCCTTTGCTTCTCTGAGTTCATGACCCATGGTCTACTGCCCGACTTATTATTGTCTGTTAGCTTAGTGCCTGTCATCAAAAACAAAGCTTGTTAAGTTGGGAGCCTACCACTAGGCCACCTTTCTCAGTGGCCTAGTGGTAGAGTGTCCGCCCTGATACTGGGAGATCATACCAAAGACTTTGAAAAAATGGGACCCAATGCCTCCCTGCTTGACACTCACCCCCAAATTCCACTACCTCCGCTCCGCTCCGACACGAACGCCGGAGCAAAATCGGTTCCGTTGTAGTCAATCAGAGCAATTCCACTACTGCGGCTGTGCTCTGGCAGTGCGGCGCCGTGCGCCGCCCTCTGTTCCGGCGTCCGGCAAAAATATAATCGATCCTATTTTTGCCGGACGCCGGAGCACCTCCGCAGTAAATGGACAGAAATCACAAACGCCCAACAGGAAAAGGAGCAAGCACAACTTCTGTTTTTCACAATAAATCGATAAACAAAAGGCGTTTTTTGTTTCATATGCACAGGTTTAACAACTTTTAACAACTATCAATGGCGGCTGAAGTTTAAATGCACAAAAGTAAGCCATAAATACAGTTTCTACTATCAAAGTAGTCACACTTTGTTGATCCAAACACTGCTGATCTCTCAACACAAATGATGGACAGATTAAACAGTTCATTTCGATGCTTCTCCCACACAACGGGTGTTTGGATCTAACTTCCGCATTTATTGCTCGGACTGTATCGCAAGATCTCGAAAATCCCACGCATGCTTGTTTGCCCACCTCAGGTCTCCGCACCGGAGCGGAGCCGTTGTAGAGCGGGTACCAGTAAAAATTGAGTTCGGAAGCGAGCGGCTGCGGAAGGCGGGGACGGACCGGAGCGGAGCGGAGGTAGTGGAATTTGGGGGTCAGCATTAAGGGGTTGGATTGGGGAGTTAAACCACCAAATGGTTCCCGAGCGCGGCTTGTCTGCAGCTCACCGCTCCCCCAGGGGATGGGTCAAATGCGGAGAATAAATTTCACCACACACCTGTGTGTGTGTGACAACTAATGAGGCTTTAACTTTAACTACAGGCCAATAGCTTTAGCTAGTGATATTTCTAAGGTACTGGAAAAGGTACTGCTTGATCGACTTTCTCACTATGTAACAACGACACACCACCAGTTTGGTTTTACATCCAAGCTGGGAACAGATCTGTGTATCTATGGCCTGAAGGAAGCAGCTCATCTTTATTTGAGACAGAACTCCTCAGTGATGATGGGGTGTATTGATGCATCTAAGGCATTTGATTGGGTCAACCACTCTAAGCTTTTTTGTAAATGAAGTGAAAGAGGTGTCACTGATAGCATTGTGAGGATTTTGGCATACTGGTATTCTAATCAGACATTGCAAGTTAAATGGGACAATGCCACATCAGCCCCCTTTGGTGTTAACAACGGGGCGCATCAGGGAGGGCTACTGTCACCTGCTCTGTTCAACCTCAACATGGATGATTTGTCAAATCAACTCAAGAAATGTAAAACTGGATGTATGATTGGTAACAACCTGATTAATCATCTCATATATGCTGATGACTTGGCCATCATTTCGCCCAGCAGTGCTGGTTTTCAGTAGCTGCTGAAACACATGCTCTGAATATGGGCTGAAGTACGATGTGCAGTTTAATGCAAAAAAGAGCGTTGTGCTGATTTGTCGAACAAAAGGGGAGAAGGATCTTTGTTTCCCAGACTTCTACTTTGTCGACAAGAAGATAAGTGTCAGTGACAAAGCAAAATATTTGGGTCACATCATCAGCTCTGTGATGATGACGACATTTACCGGCAATGTCGCGCTCTGTATGCCCAAGCCGATATTTTGGTCAGGAAATTCCACATACCGGTATGATCTGATAAGATAAAAATCCACCTTTTTAGAACCTACTGCACACCTTTGTATACTGCACCTTTGTGGTGTAAGTAAGGAAAGCCAGCTTGCATTAGCTTAAAGTAGCTTACAACGATGCATTTAGGACTCTGCTAGGGAAGCCTCGGTCCTGTAGTGCAAGTCTTTTATTTTGTAATGCTCATGTCAGGACCTTCCAAGCCATAATGACGAATTTGATGTACAGATTTAACTTGCGATTGAAGAACTCTAAGAACAGACTTGTGCAGATGCTGGTTGATCCCCATTTTAGTAGTGCGTTACCATGTGGAGACACTTGTATGCATGTCTTTTATAATCTTTTGTATCGTTTTTATGTCTCTTTTTTAATGTCGACCTTGAGTCCGATAATAAAGTTGAATTGAATTGAATTTAAAGTAACCCTGACGTTAACCGGCAGCCAGTGAAGCTGGAAGAGAAGCGGGGTGATGTGGGTGCGTTTGGAGCGCATGCATCCTGAACCACCTGTAAATGATTCAGGGAGGTTTTAGTCAGACGGTTGAAAATGACTCAGGGGCAGACTGTCACGGCTGCACGGGTAAGCATAAAGGCTTTTCTTTTACGCAACAGTTCTGCTGAGAAGACAGGACTGATGATTGAAAATAAAGATATCACATCATGCCTGCCTGGCACCTGTGCTATGTAACGGAATCAAAGTGATGTCTCTATCTAAAGTTGTATTTTAATACACTGTAGGTAGTTCACTTTTTATAACCAGAAGAATAGGCTGTTTTTATCATCAGGGAGTTTAATTAAACACTCTGTATTGACTTTGAGACAAGAAAAGAGAGAGAGATGGGATCGTTTGAGAATCTTTAATTTCTGAATTATAAATTCTAAACAATCTACCAGGACTAACTCTGTGATGGATGAAAATGGATTCGGATGTTGTGTTGGTGCGCGCGTGTGTGTGTGTGTGTGTGTGTGTGTGTGTGTGTGTGGTTCAGATTCTCTAGGCTGACGTCACTGAATCTGGTCGTCTTTGTTATGACTAGATATCACGAGGCTTATAAAGTGATGACATGAGCTGCTATTTTGCCGTGTACGTACCCAGT
This sequence comes from Nothobranchius furzeri, assembly GCF_043380555.1. Classification (NCBI taxonomy): domain Eukaryota; kingdom Metazoa; phylum Chordata; class Actinopteri; order Cyprinodontiformes; family Nothobranchiidae; genus Nothobranchius; species Nothobranchius furzeri. Next base: position 71,751,178 of record NC_091747.1, on the reverse strand, counting down.
GGGGGGTCTCCCAGATAGATCAGGAAATGCCAGGTCCAAGAACCTCGGATGTGTACTGGAGCTGTCGGTGCAGCGGTCACAACGTTTCAAAGCCCGTCTGGAGGGTCGACCCCGGTACCGTTCGGCGGCGCGTCAGCAGGTGCTCTTATTTTGAAAAGGATGTCGTCTGGTTGTTAAACGACGAAAATCTCCAGCTTCACAGTTCTTAGTTTAAAGAAGAAAACACATCTGGCCAGGCTGCGTTTTTCTTTAGGATGACGGTGAATAGAACTGAAGTCAAAAATGGAACTGACTTTAAAATGGCGTTGCCTTGTTTTATATCTCTGAATTGTTGATAAGTTGTAGTAAAGTGGATTGGACACTTGAAGTCAACACCAGATTCTCCTGCGGCAGCCGAAAGCTCTGATTGGTTGGAACAATGTGTCATGCGTTTCTATGGAGATGAGGATCAGTATGTCTGTGCCGTAGTCCTGTTTTCATTAAACATAATTCATGACATATTTATTTCACAGATCATTCACTTGATTATTGTTGATCAACATCTGTTTTGCTTAATAATTTTAATCACAAATAAAGTACTTTGATTAAGTAAAGTTTCTTCTTCTCCTTCGGACTCTTCTCCTGGAATGTAAACAGTCTGAGGAACACCCGACCTTGGTTTTTCTACACAGTGTTATTGTGCACAGGGGCAGCTGTATGGAGTTGAAAACAATGAACTTCATAACCTTACAGCTACGACATCTAAACACAATGGCCTTACTTTGAATGTGCATGTTTCTGGATCGTAGGTGTCCCATCATCATTCTGCAACCAGCCTTTGGGTGATGGCGCTGCATGTCCAAAACGATTGCATCCAACTCTTCATCTCCCAACAGAAGAATACCTATGAGATGCTCTGAAAGTAAAAACAATGAACTTTTTAACAGTATAAAAGTATTATCAGCCTTGATAATCGTATTTTTAAAATAAATTCTGAAGGAAATGCATTATTAATTTTGGTCAGTGGAAATCTCAAAGCATTACAATATCTATAACGCCTCTAAAATACACAAATAATACAATAAACTGACATCAACTCTGTAATCAGCGTACTCATCTTTGATGGCACCAACAGCTGTTATACAAGTACAATTAGCTACCAATAGCAGTTCTGTAAATATAGACCCTTTTACTACCTACGTCATCGAAAGTTGCGCGCGCAGCCTGGCAACGAGAGTGAAGGCTTCCTCATTCACACTCGATACTAAAACAACGTTTTAAACCCTTTGTTTTGAAGTTCTGAGCACATAAAAATGTCGGGTTGTTGCGTGTATGGATGCCAGAATCGCTTCTCTTCAAGCAGTGGACTGAAACTTTACAGAATTCCGAAGGGAGCACATCCGTTTCAACAAAATTGGAGGCGTCTGTGGCTGCAGGCCATCAAAAGGGTTGATGAAAACTGGACTGAACACACGATCCGAAATGCTCGAGTTTGTAGCGCCCATTTTATATCAGGTAAGGTAATTATGTACTAAGGTTACATATAAATTTATACGCTTTATTTCATGCTTCAAATGAACATTTCATTCTAATTCATCTGTATTTTCCCACTGCATATTAGTATAAACTGTATTTCTCTAAAATTAACACGATTGTACTCTGAGCACGCTAAAAAAAGAAACCTATGCTATTCTCACCCTGCCATGCAGGTACGTAGTTCTCTGGTTTGTTTACTATGACCCAAGCCTCGTACGTAGCAGTCTTGTGTCCTTGTCTTTGGCTAGGAAGGACTTCTGCCTTCAAGACGCAAAACTCAGAGTCTATGTCGTGATATTTTACTTTCTGTACATGGCCACAGACAACATAGTTGTATGCATCTAACGATGTGTATGCCCGTAGCTTCTCATGTGTGTACTTACTGGGCCTCTCCACTAAAAACGTATAAATATCGGGCCACTGGATTTCTGGCCACGCACCTACATCTTCCACCCATTCCGTAATGCCACAGGGATCCGGGAGTCTGTTGCCATTCGTTAAAGAGAGTTTAATAATACAACATTCAAAATTTGCCGGTGATAACCCCGCAGCGTAGCTTGATAAAGCCGGACACGACGCCATTCTCTGTTGCCAAGCTGCGCGCGCATTCTCGCTGACGTCATATTGTTTACAAACAGTAAAAGGGTCTATAGACAAAACGTTTTACTTTGTCAATTCTCTAAATGGAGATTTTTGTGTTTCTTTTTGTATCTGGACTACATTATATCAGCCTGTGTTTCATATTTTGAATACAGATTCAAGTTTTGAAAGAAAAAATAGTGTAGGGAAAAATTAAGATTATAGGATCTTTTTAAAGCCCAAGTTTTAACATTTGCAGATACCAAACAATATGTTACTACATTTAAAGCTTATCTACAACACAACTGTTGAGATTTAAGCAGTCTTAACCATTTAAGGGGTAGTACATACCTAAATTCGTGTAGGCATAAACTACATGCCCACATGTGAAAAAGCTGTACTGTGGCACTTTATTAAACTTTGACAATTTAGCTAAGTAATTTAAAGAAGTGGACGATGTCATTTCGTTAGATTTAATTCATGTACTTGATCATTTCTATAAGGTCATAAATAACACCCTTCAGATGTTTACTTGAATTGCAGAATACATTTACCTTGAACCTTCTTCCGCCATTCTCCTCCGAATTGTGCTGGGTGACACAGAAAACATCTTAGCAATAACATCGGTGGTTATGCCAGATAGCACCAGACTCTTGAGTGCTTCGCCTGACATTTCCAGATGTGGTCGGCCAACATTTGAAGAAACTCATTCTTGTTGTGCAGGTTCCACACGGACACGGTGCTCAATTGCTCTTAAACAATCGAGAATAGCGTCATTGATGCTAACATGCTGAAGAGCACTTATCATACAAAATGCTTCAAAAATGTCCTTCAAACAACTCAAAATATCGTCTACTGACCAACTATTCAACTTTATTTGATTCGCCAAAGAAAGCAGAGCTAAACTAAGTTCAGGCAGCGCCGCCATCTTTCATGACCACTGACCTAGGAAGGTGTTACAGACCTTAGCCCTTTGATGCATGAATTATGAAATCTTCAACCATGACTTTTTAAACAATTTTTTTCCTTCATCTTTAGGTGTGAATGAAAGAAATTTCAACAAATATTTTTTGTAAAATTTTATAATTTACAAATAATTTATTACATGTCCACCTCAGTGGACAGCGTGCATTCTGAGCATGAAATATGTTGGCTTGGCTTACTGAAGTCCAAATGGAGGGGCTCAAATGCAATTGTCTTCAACAGCTGTGCTTAACAGCAAAAACAAATAAATAACAATTTTGAGTACTTGTCCACTGTAGTGACCATTATGCATCAAAGGGTTAAACTGTCCGGCCATGTGCGGTGAGCAGAAATCCAGGAAAACCAAACGATGTTGAAGGATTAACCAATGGTGTTGCAGGTCACACCCACTGTCTTGACTGACGGACTGAGACATTCTGCTGTAAAATGTCATTATGAAATAAATCAGCCATGGGAAAAAACTCTTATGAAATAAAAGATGTCTTTGTTAAAAAGACGTTATGTAATAAAAACTGAATAAATTAAATAAAAATGGCTCAATATTAATTTGGATTATTATGAAAAAATGACTTTTGAAAAAAAACATTGTATAAATAAAGACATTTTAAAAGAACAATGGAAAATATTTCATAATATTGAGCTTAGATTTTACATAACATTACATAACATTTTATTGTCAGATTACATGATTGTCTAGTATTTCTTCATGTAGATATTTATTTCAGAATGTCTTATTTATTTATTGAATTTTGAACACTTTTGAGTTCCATACCAACCCGAGCCCTCAGGTCCATCCAGCAGAACCTTCTAGAAGCTCCAAAGACCAGATACTAAAGTCGAGGTGATCGCTCCTTCCAGACCGTTGCACCCCGACTCTGGAATGATCTTCCTTTATCCTTACACAGCGTTGACAGTCTGGACACTTTTAAAAAACAGCTAAAGACTCTTTTATTTAAAGCTGCTTTTATCTAAACCTTTTATTTTCTTATTTTTAACTCAAAAATTTAATCTTTCTTCTGTTTATGAAATTGTATAATTTCATGACTTTATTTTTCTGATGTTAATCTGATTCTGCTTTGAGATCATTATGATTTCATGACTTTGTTTTATTTTGTTCTAATCTATGTGAAGCACTTTGTGATTCTATGTCTGTGATAGTATAAATAAAATATAATATAAATATATTATAAATATATAAATTATAACTATATAAATATATATAAATAAAAATATGTATAAATATATAAATTATAACAATATAAATATATATAAATAAAATATATAAATATATAAATTATAACTATATACATATATATGAATAAAAATTATATAAATATATAAATTATAACTATATTAATAAAATATATATAAATATATAAATTATAACTATATACATACATATAAATAAAAATATATATAAATATATAAATTATAACTATATGCATATATATGAATAAAAATATATAAATATATAAATTATAACTATATTAATAAAATATACGTAAATATATAAATTATAACTATATTAATAACATTTACTTACTACTTACTTAAATGGTCATGAAAATACAGACAACACATTGAATGAGAAGGTGTGTCCAAACTTTTAGCCTGTACTGTAGTTCCTCTTTCAGCTGAATTTATTCAGTTGAAAAAAGAGCAGCACCAACATGGACGTAATTTTGGGGGGGGGGACAGGAGGGACATGTCCCCCCCCCCCCCCCCCCCCACACACACACACACACTTTTTCCAAAGTCAAGTTTTGACCCCTGCACTTTTTACCATCCAAAAACAATATTACGCTATATTAAATTGACACTGGTTGAGCTCTAGGACCAAGCAGAAAACAACCGTTTGTGTTGAAGCCTGTTTCCCATTAGAGCATACTGTAAAGACACCCCCCCCCCCGTGTCCCCCCCACTTCTAAAGTGAAAATTGCGTCCATGAGCACCAACATTATCTCCAGCATTCACCCTACATAACCATACAGTCAAGAGCCGAAATCACTTTCAATACAGTCTAACATTTGACTAAGATTCGTTCTTATTCCAAGTAGCAATAGGGAACATGGAAAAGTACAGTTCTTAGTTCTGAGGACGACTTACCGCTGCTGCCCAGCCACTAGAGTTGTGATGACCCCCAACGGCAAACACCATTAACCAGATGAAAGTCATGACAAAGCAGAAGACAGAGACAAACATGACCCAGCCCTGTGGGTTGTTTGGCTCCACCAATGTGCACGCCACCAAGATCCACACTAGACCACCAAAGATCTGCAAGATATACCAGAAAGGTGAAAGTACAGCATGCTACAGCGAAGCAATGCAGTGGAGCTGTTGGAGACTGACGCTTTCATTTTAGCCTAAATGCAGTCATTTTTGATGAGTCTTTAGCGTGAGGTGATGCCTTTACAGTTTTTTTCAATTGCTAAAACTCAAAAAGCAAAAATGAGGCACAATTTTCACAACCTCTACTTCTGTTCCCAATCGCTTGACTCAATTTATCACTACTTAAGATTTCCTTATCATATTAGAACTCTGATTTTCCTCCTTTAAACTCTGATGTCAATTTCACATTACCTTGCTGTCAAAACACATCACACAATTTTCAGGTTTACACACACTTTCCACATAAATTCTCAAAGCTTCAATCAACAACACACAAATATTCAAATCTCTAAACTGTCGGGTCTGGCGAGCAATTTGCAATCAGGGACTGCAGCATAAAAGTACGTTTCCACAAGGCTACCCAGGTGTATGAGTGGTTTCAGGACCACCCACGGTTTTCCATTTTACACCTTCCACCTTATTCCCACTTCCTCAATCCCACTGAGGAGTTTTTCTCAGCCTGGAGGTGGAAGGTGTACGAAAGGAATCCACAGAGCCAGGTCCCACTGCTTCAAGCCATGGAGGAGGCTTGTAGAGATGTGGCCTTTGAGGTCTGTCAGGGCTTCATGAGGCACTCGAGGCGGTACTTCCAGAGCTGTTTGGACCAGGAGGACATCGCCTGTGATGTTGATGAGGCCCTCTGGCCAGACAGAGACCGGCGGCATGGTGCCCCATCATAATGCTTTTTTTTGGGGGGGGGGGGGGGGGGGGGGGGTAACCGTAAAAATAAAATGTTTTGTCTCAAAACTTGGGGGGGGGGGGTGTAACTAAAAATAAAATGTTTTGTCTCAAAATGTGTGTGTGTGTGTGTGTGTGTGTGTGTGTGAGGGGGGGGGGGGGTGTAACTAAAAATAAAACGTTTTGTCTCAAAATTTGTGTGATGCCTAATGTTTGTCTCAGAGAAAAGTGGCCACTGTCATACATTCAGTGTATAATTCATTGTGTTCCCTTTCGACAATTGTGTTTTCAGTTTCTCTCTTCAGTGTTCTTTCCATGCTTGGTAGTGTTCACCCAAAGGCTACGTGTGTTTAAGCAATGGATGGTGTGTGTGTGTCATGTGAAAATGTGGCTGTGTTTACCAAATGAAAACATGTGTTCCATTTTGGGAACATGTTACGATATGTGGTGGCAGGGTTTTGTTGCAAAGGGAAGCCTCGGTTTAGGACTTTGTGTGTTATGTTTGGGGTTTTGTGTGTGCAGTTTTGAAAGAAACGGACAGTTTTGAAAAACGCGTTTTAGCAATAGAAAAAACTGTAATAATTTTCTTTAGTTGAGAGATGCAAAAACCCAGAATAAAACAAAATAATATTTTGTTTAAAGACCTAGAAGTCCTTGAAAGGATTCATGTCACCTGCTACTTTTCATGCCAAAGTTTTTAATTTAGATCATCTAATGAGATGATGGGGTTAGGTAAAATCTTGGAGATAATGGGCAGAATATGTTGGAAAGAAAGAAAGACAGAAAGAAAGAAAGAGTCTTTTATATAGCACCTCTCAAGATAAAAATTATTTTTTTAAATTATTTAAAAATTGTTTCAAAAGAAAAACAATTTAAATTGTGATTACAAAATGTACGGAAAGGGAGAGAGAAAATAAATAGGAAAAGAGGGAAATCGGTGGATCCCAGGAAAAGAAGTATAGGTAGAACAGAATAAGGAGAGGGTGATGACGAAGGTCACGCAAAAGCCAGCTTAAACAGGTAAGTTTTCAGATGCTGTTTAAAGGAGACCACTGAGTCCACTGATCTCAGGCTCAGGGTGAGAGAGTTCCAGAGTCTGGGGGCCACAGCAGCAAATGATCTGTCACCTTTGGTCTTTAGCCCACAACCAGTAGGCTTTGATCACTGGACCTAGGGACCTGCTGGGGGTGTAGGGACTAAGAAGATCACCAATGTAAGATGGTGCTTGTCCATGTAAGGCCCTATAGACCAGAACCAGGATCTTGAAATGAACCCTGAAGTTGACTGGCAACCAATGAAGCTGGAGGAGAAGCGGGGTGATGTGGGTGTGCTTTGACGATTTGGTCAGAAGTCGAGCACAGGCATTCTGAACCACCTGTAGACGGTTCAGGAAGGTTTTGCTCAGACACGTGAAAAGAGAGTTGCAGTAGTCTAAGCGTGAGGAGATGAATGTCCATCCATCCATCCATCCATCCATCCATCCATCCATCCATCTATTTTCAGCTGCTTATCCAAAGTCGGGTTGCAGAGGCAGCAGCCAAAGCCGAGAGACCCAGACTTCCCTCTCCCCATCTATGTTGGTGAAGGTTCTCAGTCATTGAGATCATGGTAATCCAAAGGGTTCAAATGAAGGCAACTGGACTTCTTTAGTTTCTTGAAGACGTTTCGCTTCTCATCCAGGGAGCTTTGGCAATTCTAACTGGAATTTGGGAGACTCAAGCTTATAAGCTGTAGGTATTGTTATTTAACAAGTCGTAACTACTCTAGGTACCTTCGATGGAGAGACGGGATACCCAGAGTAGTTTTGGCTCATTAAATAATAGACAGGTACAGCTTATAAACTTGACTCTCCAAATATTCCAGTTAGAATTGCCAAAGCTCCTTGGATGAGAAGCAAAATGTCTTCAAGAAACTAAAGAAGTCCAGTTGCCTTCATTTGAACCCTTTAGACTTTCCCCAGCTACTTAGGCCAGCTCCTCTGGGGGAATGCCAAGGTGTTCCCTGGCCGGCTGAGACATCATTAGAGACACACACACAGGGCAATAGACCCGTACATCTGACGTCAGTAATAAGACTGTGTATGTGGATTAACTTAATGATGTAGTTAAAGGGACATTATGGAAGTTTGACAGCCAAAACATGTATAGAAATAACAAATTTCTTCTTCATGCATTCTCCTGCAATGCCCTGGTCCTGTAGAATGAGCCCTGCCATTTTTACTGTGATTGCCTGTTTTTCTGTAAAATCACAGAAAAAGAGAGATGCTCGGGTCGAGCAGGCTGCTTCATGCGCGTTCACGCTCAGGCATCGCCCGTAGCATTTGCTATCCGTAGCTTTAGCAGCAGAGAGGTAGTGCCAACTCATCAACTTTGTTGCTGTTCCTTATGGGCTCGACACACGGGAGGCGGCATCGCCTCTCCTCCATTCATTTTCAATGAGACATGCGCGACAAAGCGATAATCGCGGGTCTCCCTCCTACCAAGCGAAACGCGAAAACGTGCGTGGGAAATTTTGCGCTCGTGCACGTGTCGTGCACGGACGACCCAGCGACGCGATCCCAGAAAGTTGAAACATTTTCAACTTTTCATCGCTGTCGCTCGGACGAGGACCAATCAACGGAGGTTTCATTCACTGACCAATGAGCGGACAGGATGCTCCGTACATCTCCGAGCAAACATGGAGGAGAAGTTGATTATTATTATGTTTTATAGTAAAATCAGAAGTAAGATTTCACATAACTCTAGCAGCACCTTGTGAAACATCATATCTACCACTTTATTAACTCTGAACCGCTTAAATAACCTTAATTCCCTCCAACCTGACACAGCCGGGCAAAACAACGGAAGTTTCGATTTCGCCATGGAACAGAACACGCAGACGGCTTTGCCGCTGGCCGCTGCCGCGGATCGCCTCCCGTGTGTCAGGTAATAAAAGCGACGGCGACAAATTTCACTGATCGCGGCCGTTTGTCGCCTCCCGTGCGTTGAGCCCATAATGCCTAGTGATGAACCAAGCTACATTTCTGAGGACCCTTAGCTACTTTCTTCTAGATATTTCCTGCAAATTAGCAACAAAATAGCCATTTTCGCTCCCAACCGTTCTTTGAACGTTGTTTCAGGTGTTATCAAGAATATACATGTTACAGACATGAAAGACATTACTGGTGCTGTAGCTCACCTAGTTAAACGTTGGACTCTCGTGCAGAAGAGCCAGGTTTGATTCTGGATGTGAACATAATTTATTTAGAATTAATTTTTTACATTAATGGTATATTTTCTTACAGTAAGATGCCCAAATTTTTTATTTGAGACTCGCCGAACGGCATTGAATTCACAGATAAAAAAGATGTGGGTTCAACTTTCATTTTGGAACAATTTTTCAATCAAGGGAAGAGAATGATCTCAGCATGCAGGAGGACTGACCCATCATAAACCTTTGTCGGCTGTGCTGAAGAGAAAGGTACAGAACCAAATTATTTAATTAATTAGCTGTGCATTCTCCTGTCCTCTGTCCTCCGGGCCACACACACACACACACACACACACACACACACACACACACACACACACACACACACACTGGACTGTCTCAGCTGTTATTTTCGTTAAGGCGTGTGCACATACAGCATGTGCACGAGCCTACCATTGAAGCTGCCATTACGCTTTTGGCCTGAGGGGGGCAATCACGAGCATAAAAATTCAAAACTCTGTTAAGTCCCTTTAAAATGAATGTTAAAGAAATTGTGTACATGAAAGTGATTAAGGGTAAATATAGATAAAATCAGTAAAAATGAATTAAATGGCAAATAAAAATAATAAAACATTTGGAAAAATAAATGGAAAATCATACGAGATGTGCAATAAGCTAATCAATGTTAGTAATTAACATCATATGTAAATGTTCTACAAAAATCAAACTAAACGATTATGGGAATAGAGAGAAAAAAACTTTTTTTTTACCCTCCCAGATGGCGCAGGAGATCAGTGGTGGGCCCTGGGCATCAAAGCAACGTTCAGTCGGTCCCCGAAGTTATGGAGCGAGGTCCCCATGGGGATCAACCAAGCAGAGAAGTGACATAGCAGTCCCGCACCCACTGAAAGCACCGACCGTGTGGAGACTTCACAGACTGGGACGTTACTCGAGGTGAATCGTAAGCTGGACAACGTTCTAGCTGCGATACCGGTATTAGTGCGCAAAATGGATGTCATCTTGGAGAGAGTCACCGGACGATATGGACAAGTTTAAAAACCCAAATTGTCTTCACTGAAGGACTGGAATGATCAGTTTAAAGACTGAAGGCAGAGAGAAAATGTATCTCAGCCTGACCCAAACAAAGTCTTGTTATCCGAATCTGACGCTCTAGCAGCCTTGAGCGGCTACAAACCCCCACGAAGGAATGCAGACAGATGCTGTGAAAGCCCAACCTTTTCTTTTATAGAGTGTTTTTATTGTCTGTTCTTGTTGCTTTCACTGGGCAGATTTCAATTGACCATGGCTTTTATGATCTCCTTGCCTTGACTGTTCACCACTTTGGAGAGCTGCCATGATGTTTTAAATGTGCCTTATAAATAAAGCATGGCAAGGCGGAGGAACAAGGGCCTGGGCAGGATTCGATCCCTATACTCCCAGGTGTGGAGACACGTGCGCTAACCAGTCAGCCAAAGGGACATCCCCTTGGCCAAGTAGCCAGGGTGCATGATCAATCGGGATACAGTGACAGGATGCTCACACTGTCATAAAAGGATGGCTCGATGGATGGAAGCCGAGCTGAGAATTTCTCCAGGTTGTTATCCATTCCATGCACTAGTTCAGAAACCACAGCTAGTTAGCTATTTTGCCCGGTTAAAGCACCCATTATGTTGCTTCTTCGTCGCGTTAGTTTTGGTGTATTTCGCTTATCCCCTTACTCATCCACCTGGAAGTCTGTACTTCAGCTCCATGCTTTTTGTGCTCTAATTCCTCTTAAAAGTCATTTTTTCTGTCACTGATTTCTGGATTCTGTAGATTCTTTTACACAATACTTTAATCACTTTTGTGAATCGCCTGCACCGACGGCTTAATTACTCATTCACAAGGATGCAGTCATGTATTTAATTATTGAGATATGCGATTGTTTGTTTTGCACTATCCTACATGGTACTACTGTAGATCTTTTTTTTTATGAATATATTGTATATCATATTTCTATTTCACCTGTTCCTTTGTCTCTCCAACTGCTTTGAGCATGTACATGACACAAGAATTTCCCTCGGGATAAATAAAGTTGTTCTTATTCTTATTCTTATTTTGTTGGACATTTGTTTCCTGTGATTTTTTGGGGATTCTTTGACTCCTCGGACCTTTATTTGGAATACAAATCTTTCGATCTGACAGAGGCAGCTCAGCTAAAGCGGAAGCTTTCTGCAACCTTGAACAACACATTCTCACACCCAAGGCATCAAAATATGACGCGTGTGACCAAGCGTCAATATTTGACGATTCGGGACGCCCCAGCGTGTCAGGAGACGACGATCAGGGACAAACAGCTGACGCTGAGCGTCTGCATCCGACGCCGGTGGTGAGACGGACATTAGAACTACTTGTGAACAACTTAACCTTCCCCTAACCCCAATCCTAACCTTAAGGTCACAGTTTATGGACCTTAAGGGTTTGGATTGGGGAAGGTTAAATAGTCAGATAATGTCCGTGTGGCCGCGCGCGTCAAACAGTGACGCCAGTGGAGCCACGTGACCCAGCGTGTCCCTGATCGTCGTCTCCTGACGCGCTGGGGCGTCCCGAATCGTCATATATTGACGCTTGGTCACACGCGTCCTATTTTGACGCCTTGGGTGTGAGAATGTGTTGCCTTGAAACGGTTTTGAATGTCTGTCATCCCTTTCCTTCTGCCCCACAATGGCGGGTTTATGCTTTCTAAAGCAAATAAAAGGATTGAGAACCTTAAAGAGACTTGCTGAACTGCAAAAGAAGGAAGTGCTGCTAGATAGTTTTACAACTCGTGTACCTTCACTGACTGAGACCCTTGTTGGTCAGTTGGAAAATAAAACATCCATGCAAAACTCTCTGCTCCAACACTCTATTGCTTGGGATCCTACTGCTTCACGACAACCAACTTCCAGCTCAACTCCTGACCCATTTTCATCTTGGTCAGATGTTGTGGTACGTGGTCGTCGGAGAGCCCTTGTTGTTGATCCCATCCCCCACCTGACCTCTGTCTTTCAAACCGCTTCTCTTCATTCTCTGAGGAACAACCAGCTGATATCTCCAGGCCTCATCCTCCCTCTCAAGGTTGGTTTATGCTTGACGCGTCCGCGAGGTCCGCACGGCTCCGCGCGGAAAAGTTGCGTCATTTTAACAACCACGCCCCTCCACCGCGTCTCCGCACGGCCCAAACTTTCCTCAACGTGCACCTAGGAAAATTTCTAACCACGCGGACGGTCGGACGCGGAAAAACATGGCGGACCGGCAAGAACTAGTATGGCAGAGGTTCGTAAATACAGACATTTGTATGATTCAGCTCTCAAAGATCACCGTGATCAACATGTTGTTAATAATTCTTGGAGAGAAATAGCTCGCACTGTCGGAAAAGACGAGGACGCTGTTAAAAATGCTGGAATGCCATGTTGTAAACAGTAATTTCTACTTCTACTATGGTGTAGTGTTGGATATATGCCGTAGAGCTCCATGCTGCCCCCTACAGTTTGGGAGAATATTGGCTCACCGCAGAGACGAGCCGCATGAACCATAAACGCTGCGAGTTGTGAAGCGCGTTCCATCCGCGAGCCGCATCACCGCGCGGAAAGTGAATGCGTCAAGCATAAACCAAGCTTCAACCATCTGATACCATCCAGCAGGAGCCTGTAGTCTGGAAGAAGCAGTCTCCTCAGTCTCTTCCCCCCAGACCTCAACCTCCAATGCCTGACGCAGAATACTGAAGGACACTGTGCGTCGACACTCTGCTGGACTACCTGCCTTGGCTAAGCAGGTGAGCTCCTCCATGGCAAACCCTCCACCTTAACCCCTCCAGTTCCCCGACACCAGAGGAAGCCAAACCCAGAATCCTCCACTACTGCACGGGAACACAAATCAAAAGACCTCTACACCTTGTCCACTGGTTTCACCTTCCACTCTGCTGGTAGGAGATTCAATGATCAGGAACGTCCGCTTTTTCAATGTCATGACGGGATGTGTCAGTCAGTCACTGTCCCTGCTCTCCTGCATATACTTCCCGGTCTGCTGTTCTCCATCCCAGCTTCAGTTACGAGTGACCAGACTCCCAGTCCTCAGTTGTACTCAGTTGTGTTGCCGCAGGAATCAAGTCACATCACTCAATACCAGGCTCAAGTCATCACTCATGGTCTGATTGGTGTGTGTCCGTGAGGATGAAAACAACTCGCGTCTAACCCCGGCTTTCCACCGGAGCCGTCATCAGCACGTCATAGCTGCTGATAGGAACCGCTGTGGTCAACAGAACCTTTTCCACCGGAGCCGTCAGCAGCGCGAGTCGGCCGCGTCTCAGGAGCAGCATGTCGCGGCCTTTACGCGCCGGTTCTATTTCCTACGGGCGACGCCTCTGAAACGGGTCAAGTTCGACATTTTTGGGGAAGGAAAGACAGGAAATAGGACGCGGAAATGGAGAGAAGCTCCCGAGATTTTCAGAATAAAGAACGTACTGCCTTCCGGTTGCTTTACTTTTAAAAAAGGTTACTAACTGTGCAGCCCCGTGAGAAGTTATCACCTAGCTAGCGGTCTCCTTTGTTTTTCAGGTCCGTATTGGCGATTATAAAACGGACAGAACATAAAACACAAACCATGTTGTAGTTTTCTCCTGCTTGTTGTTGTGTTTACTGACGAAGTCACTCGTGTGACTTCGTGCTCGGTCGGTGACAGCTGCTCCCCTGCTGCTTCGCGTCTCGTGGGAAGGGCCAAGCAGCAGCTTACGCGAGCAAGACGTGCTGCTGCAGTAACGTGCTGCTGACGGCTCCGGTGGAAACCCGGGGTTAGGTGTAGGATTCTCAACATGAGACAGCTAAATGACAAGATCTGCGTATTATGGCCCACATGTAAACGTGCACATGCGACCCCAGTGTGTGTTTTGCTTGTCCTGTCTTTCTTGAGTTGCCAGCTCATCTGCAGCAGAGAAGGGTGTCGCTGCCCTGGTTCATTCTACACCTTTATTGATTGACTGACTGCATTATTCATGCAACCCAACCCGCCTCCACCTGCTGCTGCTGTCATCGGTGGATTCCACCTGCTCTGTTTGTGTGTTGGACTGTTGATGCACCTCTGCTTTCTTCCTAAAAACTCTTCATGTCATAACAGGTTTAACAACCTCTTTGCTGTGTCCACAGTCTGATGGGTTCATTTTAGCGGGGGTTGCCATTGCTTGATTGTTGCATGATTGTTTTGAACTCTGACCCCTGGCATGTCTATTGAGCACAATATGTATTCAGTTTTAAGGTCTGTGCAAAAGTTAAATGTAGTGTATTTTTTTCTGGTAAAGGATTATCAGTGATTGACAATTAAAAGTTTTTATTAAAAGTTTGTCTGATGTAGAAATTATGCAGAGATGCCGCGTGTCTCTAAACAAAAAGGGACCCGATGCTCAAGTGAAGCCTGCTTAGTGTGGTCACCGTCTTCTGATGGAGGTAAGCTGCTTTTTAAATAAAAGTCACGCAGGAGATTCTTACCAGTTCTGGTAAATACAGGATGTCGGGAAAGGTGGAACAAATCCTAATCCCACTGGGGAGGTTCGCCATTCTGGTAATATCTGATGCCATTCTGCTGCTCCTGATGCTGCGAAAGAGAGACTGAAGTGGAGACAAACTCTTCGGGTTTAAGATCTGACCAGAAAAACCAGAATCCCCATCAGCTGAGAGCAGAGGCACCCAGTGCCCCCCAATTCACACGCAGAAAACTCGCATGGAATGACTGGAGGATCAGTGAGAGACTCACCTATCAATGTTTGACCAGTGGCTATCACCATGGCAACACAAGACAATCCCTGCAGCAGCAACAAACACACTGGCATTGATACTAACTGGAAAATAACTACTGACTACATTAAACAATATATACAGTATAAAAAATACATTTACAAAAAAAAGTCATGTAAATAGGCGACATCACCCATTTCTAAATAATAGAATAACCACAAAGTTCAATCAAACTTTATTTATAAAGTGCTTTTCCTACAAAAAAGTGCAACTCAAAGTGCTTTACATATTAGAATGGCCCTACATTAACTCGATTGCTATCCTTCCCACACCAATTAAATCACGACATGAAGAATCATCACAAGACGGGGGGGGGGGGGGGGGGGGGGGGGGGGGGGGGGGGGTTCAAAACAATGATTTATTTAAGGAATTTAACAAAAGGTGTCCCTGGAATGAACCCAGAGTAGTTGGAGCCAGAGAGAGAGTCCAAGTTCTGCAGGTGGAGGAGGTCGAGGAGGGCAGGTGGAGTGACGGGGTGAGTCCAGGAGAGGGAGCCAGGCAGGGTGGCAGAGGAATAAGAGGAGAGGCGAACCGTGAAGTCCAGGAAGGTATGGTTCTTTCCAGGTGAGTAATCCAGTAAGGTTCTGCTTCTTGGATGGAGGATAATATCCAACAAACCCAGAGCGTCAGGGAAGATTGTCCAGTGATCCTGGAGAGAGGATACAAAACTTGAGTCCAAAAATCCAACACAAGAGTCCAAGAATAACCCAAGAAGTTCTCCGAGCCAATTGTCTACTTAGAAAACCAAGCAACCTAGAACGAGTGGCCAAAATACTACCATGAGTAGTTAATCATCCAGCGCTGTGTAGTGGTTCCCTCTCCTCTTATATAGAGCTCTGCTGCATCTGCCGCTGATTGCTAATACCCTGCAGCTGGTGAGCTCCCTCTCCTGAAATGAAGAGTACTCACCCCACCACACAACAATTGTTGATAAAAGCCTCTGAAACATATGAAGTACTTGAAATCATATTTCAGTACAACACAGAAACGAAGATCTAAAAGCAGTTTAGCAGCAAACTTTGTGAAAACTAATTTTTGTCATTCTCTAAACTTTTGGCCACGACTGTACATCGTTTTCATGTATTTCAGAGACTTCAACACGGACGAAATTGTCCCTCGTTGTCTTCCGCCTCTTCATGCGATCTCCACCTCCAATCCCACGTTTCTCGCCCATGGTTAAAACACCGTATAGTTGTTTTCCTTCAGTCTCGAGTGAAAAAAACTTTCATATTTACAAACTCTTTCTGTGAGACTTCTTCAATCTGTTCTGTGTCGGCTGCTAAACACCTTTTTATGTTTTGAGGGGGCGATGGTGGCGCTGTTGACAAATTCAAAGGAAGCAGCATCTTGACCAATCACAAGCTTGTGGTCACTTTCATCGGATAATTAAAAATAAGTATAAATTAGGCTATTTTCACATTTCATGTGAAGCTCAGAGTAGCCGATCATATTTAAAAAAAATAACCATTAAAGATGGTTCTTCACCCTTGACAACATGCCTGGAGGGGGCAGATGTTTTATCTGGGGAATGCTAATGACCATTTCCTTAGGGGCACCCTGGGGAGGGGAGGGGTTCTCTCAGGTTGTACTGGGTGGGTGGATGGTCCTCTGTTAAGGGCCATTTAATCCCTGTAAAGTGTGTGAGTCCAGTCCATACCCATTACAAACAATACATTAAGAATAAGGCACTAGTAGTGATGGTAAAACAGGTAGATTTTAATCACAAAATGCAGCCATTGTGCAAATTATTTGTTTTTGAAGGTAAGTAAGTTGTAAGGCTCTGTCTGAGCTCAACACTCTCACTGTCTCTGGCGCTATGCTAGTAAATTTAAATATCCAAACCCTGCAATACAAACATTTGTAACATTTAAAGGTTTTTAAATCAGTAGAATCCAGGCTCTCTGTGTATTACCCATAGGGCTTGGTCAGGGGCTACACAGCTGAAGGACAAAAAAGGAATAGGGGAAAGACTGGAGGACACCTGATGTGTCTTTGTCAGAGTCTCCATCAGAGTTTGAATCCTGATGAGGACACCTCAGGTGTGTTCCAGTCTTTTCCCTTCTACACGTTTAAAAATCAGTGTTTGTGACAACTTATGAAACATTGTAGCTTAGAGCAGTTTAATACAGGATCAATCCTGTTTGGCGACTGCCCATTATGGACTAACTAGCACCACAATTCTGTCACAGCAAATCTGCAAATTTCCATACTATATTAAACAGCTCAGTCAAACAAAACCTACTTTTACGTAAACAGCTGAACTCCCTCTCTCCTGATAGTGTAAATTTGCTAATAGTTCTTATTTCGCTCTCAGACTGCAGGTTTACTGGAGGTTCCCAGAATATCTAAAAATAGGATGGGAGGCAGATCTTTTAGCTATCAGGCTCCTAGCTCCCAGCTTTAGTCCATGAGGCAGACACCTTGTCTACTTTTAAGACTAGGCTTAAAACATTTTTATTTGATAGGGCCCATGGTTAAAATCTGATGTTGTCCAGATCTGGACAAGTGGGGGAGTAGAGGGAGGTGGAGTGTACAGTCGGTAAAGACGGCTCTCCCTTGCCCTGCCTCCAACATGCCTCCACCTAAAAGGCTAGGTTATCCAGAGTTGTCTCTGTAGTTATGCTGCTATAGGCTTAGACTGCTGGAGGACACACTGTCCACTTTCCACACTCTACGACTTTCTTCTACAATCTGCTCTTTAACTGTATTATTTCCTGCTATTTCAGCTGTTAACTTTTTTTTCTCAAAGTGTTTTTCTCCCCAGAAGAAGCTACAATGGTGTTCTGCTGAGCTGTGGTGGCCTCATGGAGGGGGCCATCGGCTTGAACATTGTTGCTAACCACTCAGTCATTCTCCCTCTCCTGATAATAACACTTTACTTTCCTTGACATTGAATGTGCTACTACTAGTTTACCTGTTTAATTATAGATTCACTAGGATAAATACAATAATGTTTATCTCTCACCAAATAGAATATTTACTAAGAAATCACAATGTAACCATAGAAACACTACTTGGCATATATGTTTTGTGTGCGTGTGTGTGCGTGCGTGCGTGCATGCGTGCGTGCGTGCATGCGTGCGTGCGTGCGTGTGCTCTGTCTTCTCAATCCCCAGTGAGTCGTGGTGGATGGCTGCTTATACTGAGCCAGGGTCCTCTGGAGGTTTCTTCCTGTTAAAAGGGAGTTTTCCTCTCCACTGTCGCTGAATGCTTGCTTAGTATGAGGATTGCTGTAAAGTCACTGACACTCGTCACTGACTCAATGCAATTTGCTGGGTTCCTTATATCGGAAAGTTTTTACTGATTGGCTTAATGAGCTGACCTGTATTGGAATGTTTATTGTGTGAAGTGCCTTGAGACGACTCTTGACTATATAAATAAACTTGAATTGAATTTCTCTGCTTTAAGCTGTAATTTTGGATTTTCCTATTGGACCTGGTAAGATCATTTGAAGTTATTTTTTCAGATTTTGTTGAAATTTATCCCAGGCTAAATCTCATTTAGTTTTAAACAAAATGAAGGTGCTGAACTGCTAAGCACTGAGTTATTTAAATGGTTTTACTGGAAGTCGTGAGCTTTAATGACCAGCCGTGCTAGGTTACTATTTTCTGCTAGCATCAGAGCAGCAGCTTTTCACGTCTCACACTGTAAACAATTAAGCTATGGAAACCTTCAGCATCTCATTTAGCAGGTGAGCTGTCAAACAAACACCTCGGATAATCGATGTGCTGGCTCTGGTTTCCTGCTGCTGTCATTCTATCCTCCAGCCTGGAAAACCTACTCCAGATGATGGAACACTCTGCTGAGCACAACAAAAAAACCTTTATGAAACCATGGCCTCACATGAAATAAACGTCCCATTCAGTTCTGACTGTCCAGCTGAGATAGACCCTGATCTCAGGCTGAAACTTTACATCTTACAGTTCAAAGGGATTTGCTATTACTCTCAGCAAAAATTTTTTAGGTCAGGTGTTCAAATGTTATGAGAAAATTCTGTTTTCCACGAAAGATCGAGTCAGAAAGAGGGGTACGGAGAAATCTGCTACTTTGAGAGTCAGACTGAATAAAAGTTTCACATAAAGCTAAATATAGCATGAGTGTGTATTGTTTGTTCATTTACTGTTCAGAGTAATTCCTCCTTAAATACAATTTAATTTAGTGGTTTTCACCTTCAGATCCATCATAATAAAGACTGTAAATGGAACAGAAACCAAAACAACATTCTCACCCAAGTGCAACACGTGCACTTTATTTAAAATTATATCCAATAATCACACAAAAACAAGTAAATGCAATTCTGAACCAAATCATAAAAAAGGCTCACACAGGCTGTGCCTTTCATCAGAATCTGAATCCAGAACCAGGGGTTCATCATTTCACAGAATCAGTACCGGAAACTGACTCAGAACAGATCCATTTCCCTTTTATAAGATGCTCCCTTCTTTTGTTAACATAGAAATTCTTGTTCTGACACACCCAAGGGCAGAGGACACCACAGGCTTGACCTTGGAGACATGGAAGGATGGGTGGATCTGTAGGGCACGGGGCAGGCGGACAGCCACAGGGTTGAGGACCTTGGAGACAGGAAAGGGGCCAATGAAGCATGGAGCCAAGTTCCAGCGGTCCACCCTGAGGGGAACGTCTGCTGTGGACAGCCAGACCATCTGACCCACCCTGTAAGGAGGAGCAGGGATGCGACGTCTGTTGGCAGAGCGGACATAAATGGCCGAGGCCTGGAGAAGACGCCGCCTTGCGGTCCACCAGGCACGGCAGCACTAGAGTCCAGAGGCGTGGGCAGAGGGAGCGCCAGCAACCACTTCCTGGACAGAGAAGACAGGCTGTTGATATCCAAAAACTGCGTAAAAAAGGGGGACACACCTGTGGCCGTCGAGGGCAGGGCGTTCATGGCCTGTTCCACCCAAGGCAGGTTTTTCGACCAGGTTGTCTTGGTACAAAAGATGGAGCTTCATTTCCACCTCCTGATTGAGACTCTCCGTCTGGCAGTGGGTCTGTGGATGGAAACCAGAGGACAGGCTGACCTGAATGCCCAGATGGGCGCAGAAGGACCTCCAATACCTGGACACAAATTGAGGCCCCCTGTCCGAGATGATATCGGAGCCCATGGAGACGGAAGACCCCACGTGCCAGAATGTCAGCTATAGTAGGGGAAGTCGGGAGTTTCTTGAGGCGGACCAGATGGACCATTTTAGAAAAACAGTGAACAATGTTGAGTATGACCTTGTATGAGTTGGATGGCGGGAGGCCAGTGATAAAGTCCATGCAGATATGGGACCAAGGACACCTGGGGATGGGCAAAGGTCTGAGCAGGCTTGCCGGGGGTTAGTAGGAGGCTTTGGCCTGTGCACAGCTGGTGCAGGCCAGGACAAACTCCTAGGTATCCTTGACCATGTTGGGCCACCAGAACCTGTTTCGAAGCACCTGGAGAGTCTTGGTGACAGAAAAGGCGTGATTTGTGACAGAAAACAACAACTTTGGTGCGTATATGGTCCGAGATGTAAAAATGGTCAGGAGGACACTGGGGAGGTACTGGAGTGCTGTAGTGGCCGACCACCATTTTAGATGGGTCTCCATTGGCCCCCAGTGCATTCATTTCTACTGAGGAAGGGGCTTACTCAACTAAAAAAACATTTTATCAAGCTTTTTCACAAAATCAGACACAAGGTATGAGATGATAATTAAAATATAAATTTAACTGAACTAAGTAAATTTTAAATAAATTTAAATATAAATTCCCATCGGGCGGGCTAGAAATGTCACTTGTAATCTTACGTGATCTGTTTTCAATACGCACGCCGGTTATTGGAACCGTAGGCTGCACCCCCTGCATTGACTTAGGAGAGTGAGGAGACCCATCCAATATGGCGGTGACGCCGTCACGCCCTCCAGCGCCCGGGCGTCTACGTATTCATGACTGTGAGTGCATTTACCACGTGACCAGGCATTGGAGAAGCGGAATATGGTGCTGCCCCTCTGCTTTAGTCCTTACGGTATTTGGATAAAAATGTTTTACCCAGAGGTTGCCGCCAGTGTTCGGCGGACATGGCTGCTGTAAACACACAGGTCAGTGAGTCCATTTTCTTCTCTCTACTTTTAGACACCGTGGCGAATAAAGACTAACGTTCCAGTCGCGTGACTGCGGACAGTTTATCCGACGTCACGGTGATCTTTGACATCGATGTGATGCGTCGACGCGCCGGAAGCGATTGAAATTTCATTAAATAGCGGCACGGCGTTTGTCTTTGGCTGTTCAGTGAAATGTAGCGTTTTGATGCGTGATGACGTTTGTTCCTTTATTTGGCCGCAGACGCACCTAACACACGGACGTTGTGTGATGTGGTCTGTTCAGGCTGATGAGTTTAGTTTGTGACTTCCTCATCTAACCTGTGTAATGATCTACAGGTGTGTGTGTGTGTGTGTGTGTGTGGCTGCGTGCCGTTCTGGCGCTGACTAGTCCCAGCGGCGCAGATGCATTGCGTTTATTTGGTAAACACCAGGATACAAGCAGCGTCCTCTCACCCGTTAGCTGCAGCTATCAAAAGCTTAAAGAGCAAGTCACCCCCAAATCAACTTTTTTTTCTGATAAACTACATAAATGTGTGTCTAATCGTGCTGCAGACACGTAGTGAATAGTTTTGCACTTTAGTGCATTTTAGTTAAAATTTTAATTTTCTACCTAAAACTGGCAGTGTTGTGCCGTTGTCAGGTAAAAACTCTGAACTGCATTTGAATTTAAATCTGCCATCGCTATTGGCTAAGAGGTATTCTATGATGTAAACTGGTACATTATGATGTCACAATGCCCTTGTGAGCCTGTGTGTGTGTGTGTATTTGTTAGTGGCTCTGCCCTCTCGGTCTGCTAGGCAATGGCATTTGTTGCATTTTTCAAACATGAAGAGGGAGTGAAGTAAGTTTCTTGTAGGGGGTGACTTGCTCTTTAAAGAGCAAGTCACCCCCAAATCACATTTTTTTGCTGATAAAACTATATAAAGGAGTGTCTAATCATGCTACAGACACGTGTAGTCAATAATTTGGCAGTTCATTGCATCTTGGTTCAAATTAAAATATTCTGCCTAAAACTGTCAGTGTTGCACCGTCGTCAGGGAAAAATTCTGCACTGTATTTGAATTTAAATCTGCCATCGCTATTGGCTAAGAGGTATGCTATGATGTCATCTGGTATATTACGATGTCATAATGCCATTGTGAGCCTATGTGTGTGTGTATTTGTTAGCGGCTCCGCCCTCTCGGTCTGCCAAGCAACAGCATTTGTTGCATTTTTCAAACATGAAGTGGGAGTGAAGTAAGTTTCTTGTAGGGGGTGACTTGCTCTTTAAATGGGCTTCAGTTTTAGCAGGATCAGGTTTTTATTACTCTTAACCCAATGAACTCATGAAAGGATCCCGTCAGAGTCGTGCAGCCGTATAATTGTTTGTCCTTGAAGGACAGTTTAGTTGTGACATAGAGATGCATTGAAATGGGTGTGGTGTTGTCACGTGTGGCGTGCAGGTCCCAGTATTTACCTGTACAATTTCATTGTTGTTGTTTTCCTTTAGACGTGTGGTGCAAAGAATCTACAACACTTCTTTATGTCTTCCCACAGATGTCGGAGGACCAGCGCTGTCCTGCTTCTCCGTTTACGAGACGGGAAGATTTTGCTGATGGCTGACTTCCCAGCGAGCCGTCGGATCACATCAGAGCTTATCCGGTTCCACTGCTGTTGGTTTTCCGCAGCCTGAATGTTGTTTAAACACATCTGATCAGAGCTCCTTGGCGTTTGAAGTATGCTGCTCGCTGCGTGTTTTCACTCGGTTTTCTCATCACCTCCTCAGCGGAAAGCTTTCTTCAGCCAGCACCTACGATGGTCCAGCTGTCTCGCTCAAGCCCTCGTCCTGTCTGTCATCACGTTTTGCGTCGTCCTGCCCTTGTGCTGCCATCACCTGCTGTATTCCTACTACTTTGCGAAGTTCATGTACCTGGAGTCTATGAGCGAGGTCACCCTTCAGGAGAGCCTCCAGCAGGGTCAGGACGCTCTGCGCTTTTGGCAGAATGGCTCGGTCTTAGCCTCCTCCACTTTCGGTGATGTTGCTCTCCATCCAGAGCTGCTGGTTACCGTGGTGACAGCCAGGCGGAAAGATGGGCAGGATTTCCACTACCTGCTCCAGGTAATGAAGCAGCTGAGCAACATTGTGAGGAGCTGCGGGGAGCGGCGATGTGCCGAGGTGCTGCTCTGTGATGTTGAAAGCGGACCTCAAGAGAACCAGGATGCCAAGCTGCTGGAGCCCCACTTTAAGGTGATCCGGCATTCGGGCCAGGAGCAGCAGGGAGACCGGAGACAGATCAACACCTTTGAGAAGGAGAAGCGGGATTACACCTTCTGTCTCCGCAAAGGATGGGAGCTCTTTAAGCCCAAAAACGTGGTTGTTTTAGAGGATGATGCTCTACCGAGACAGGACTTTTTCACCGTCATCACGAACCTGCTGTCCCGGCGCTTCGCCCGTCACACTCTTTACATCAAACTGTATCACCCCGAAAGGCTGCAGCGCTACCTGAATCCTGAGCCGTACCGCATCCTGGAGTGGGTGGGGCTCGGACTGGTCACAGCAACAGCCCTCCTCCTGATTTTCTCCTACTGGAACCCATGCTCTTTTTCCTTCTCCCTGTCAGTCAGCCACCTCCTCTTCTTCACTCTCTACTTCATGGCTGCAGCAGAGCTGACGGGAAGGCACTACCTTCTGGAAGCACGGAGAATTTCCCCTCAGCTGTACGCCGTCTCCCCGGCCACCGAGTGCTGCACCCCAGCCATGCTGTTCCCTGGGAACGCCTCTCTGAGGGTGGCGAAATATCTGGATGGCACGTTCTGCTACAAAGGCAATGCCAAAGACATCGCCCTGTACCACATGTCCAGGAAGGTTCCTGCAGAAAGGTCTCACAGCGTGGAGCCCAATCTCGTCTCTCACATCGGAGCCTTTTCTTCAGTCAGACCCAACCCATCCAGACCCAGACTCCTCTGATGCGGAGGAGAAAACCCCGTCAGCCGGTCCCTCGTCTGGTTCTGATGTTCCTCAGCAGAAGTTAGTAGTTTTGATGCAAGCGGAGGTCTTTTACCTTCATACACCTGAGATTTTAGATTTTATGGCTTTGAGAGGACCTGAAGAATATGGGATGAGTTTTTCTGAGCTGTGTCCGTGAAAGGCCGAAGCCGCACCACTAGATGTTGGCTGTAAAATGGAAATATAAAGATCTTTTTATCTTTGCTTAACCTTCTGTTGAGTGAAGGTTTACTTTAAGCCAAAAAAACCCAACGAGGCCTTTTAGTGTAGGACCAGAACAAACTTGGATCTTCATGCTGGAAGTCGGTGGTAAACAGTTCATTTTATTTGTTTATGGTTGTGTCGATAAACCGGAACCACAAGACTGATTCTCCCCACAACACATGCAGACTTAAAGTAGTTTATTTTTATTTGAATTTGGACGTTTTGGAGCATCAGGGAGAGGAAAACAACAGCTGGACGGGTTTGCTTTCTTAAAACTTAATAGGTCACATGATGGATGTCTGGAAATCCTGGCTGAGCGTCAGAAAATGTACATTTAATGGGTTTGATACTAGAGGTCAGCTTAATATTCATAAGAAAATTATACAAGATAAAAAATTATGAACTCTTGAGTTTGGATTGAAGTTTTGTTTTGTTGACAGTTGCATTAAAACACCTCAGTAAGTTTAAAACAGTGAAATCCTCCAAACCCACAGATGAGATGATCCCAACAGAACCTCGTTAACATCAACTCTTTATTCTGATGTTTATTATTCTGTTCTGTTCTGTTCTGAAATCCACTTGATGAATTTTACTGACACAAGTTTTATCTCTAACATCGACACAGGAATCAAAGCTGAAAGAAGCCCTATCGCCCCCTACTGGCTGGCTGCATGTACAATTTATGGGCTCGACACACGGGAGGCGGCATCGCCTCTCCTCCATTCATTTTCAATGGGACATGCGCAACAAAGCGATAATCGCGGGTCTCCCTCCTACTAAGCGAAACGTGAAAAATGTGCGTGTGAAATTTTGCGCTCGTGCACGTGTCGTGCACAGGCGACCCAGCGACGCGATCCCAGAAAGTTGAAATATTTTCAACTTTTCATCGCTGTCGCTCGGACGAGGACCAATCAACGGAGGTTTCATTCACCTACCAATGAGCGGACAGGATGCTCCGTACACCTCCGAGCAAACATGGAGAAGTTGATTATTATTATGTTTTATAGTAAAATCAGAAGTAAGATTTCACATAACTCTAGCAGCACCTTGTGAAACATCATATCTACCACCATGGACGTAATTTTTTTTTTGGGGGGGGGGGACATGTCCCCCCCACTTTTTCCTAAGTCAAGTTTTGACCCCTGCACTTTTTACCATCCAAAAACAATATTACGCTATATTCAATTGACACTGGTTGAGCTCTAGGACCAAGCGGAAAACAACCGTTTGTGTTGAAGCCTGTTTCCCATTAGAACATACTGTAAAGATACCCCCCCCCCCCCCTTCTAAAGTGAAAATTACGTCCTTGTCTACCACTTTTTAAACTCTGAACCGCTTAAATAACTTTAATTCCCTCCAACCTGACACAGCCAAACAAAACAACGGAAGTTTCGATTTCGCCATGGAACGGAACGCGTACACAGCTTTGCCGCTGGCCGCTGCCGTGGGTCGCCGCCCGTGTGTCGGGTAATCAAAGCGACTGCAACGAATTTCGCTGATCGCGGTCGTTTGCCGTCTCCCGTGTGTCGAGCCCCTTAGGCCCCGCCCCCTTCATGCAACCATTGGGACGTTATCCTGACTGACAAATATATGCAAAGGTAGAAACACTGGTTTATATTCTTAACACTATTCTTAAGATGGAATGTTTGGATTCATGCTGAGGGACTGGAGCTAAAGCTCCGTAGTAGAAGACCAAAATGAAATGGTCTTCCTGTTTTGTTTCACAAAGCTGCTGAGATGAGGAAAATCATACCAAGAGTGAAACAAAAAATGTGCCTGAAAACATGAAAGAGGGCGACGTTCTTCCAGCAGAAATCAGGAATGAGGACCGCTTCCTGCCAGGATCCAGTCCCGGTGGAATAAAACCTTCACAATCGCAGCTTCTCACCAACCCTTAAATCACTGAACGTGCCTTTGATACAGCACCGTCTCACGACTGGACTGAGAGGCTGCTTGCTTTTATTTGCTTTGTACAATTTTATGTCTAACATGAATAAGAGTACAAGCCTTTTTTCAGTGTGGGTGATGTCAAACCCAACGTTGAATTGGGCTGAAAAATCCTGCAGATCTGTTCTGAGATCAGAATTTAGCCACTGACCGTTGTCTTCATTGATTTGCCTGTAAAAATGCTAAATGTTTACTTGTGCTTACACAATAATTTCTTCTTTAAATAAGCATTTTATATTAGTTTGTGCCATATTCAGTGGAAGTGGACAATATCAAAAGCTATGAGTAATCATGGTGCATTAACATCTGGGTCGACCTGGTCGCGTACAGCCAGGTTTTGTTTAGAAAGCCGTCCCTGGAACGCGGAAGTCTTCGAGATCTTGGGTGGGAGAAAAGACGCGTGGACGTGTCCGTGTGTCCTGCTTAATTAGTTAACAGTGGCGGTTGTGAGCAGCGTTGATTTAGGACACTCTGACATTAGGCGTGTTTCCATCCCAGGAACTTCAGGGTAAATTCTGGGAGGGGGAAGCCGACCAGGAGATACGATGTCCTGGTCCAATCAGCCGTCGTGTCTCCATTCAAATTCAGCCGACGTCAGCATATCGCGACGACTTCGGCAGTAGGTTTGCAGCGATTAACCGGTTTGACAATTAACCGAGGTGTGAAATGCTGCGGTTAAACCCGTAAAGAGTTTCCAACACCGCAAAAAAAAAAAAAAAAAAAGTAGTGGACCAAAACTAAACGTGCAGCAGAACCAGCGACAGCCACCACAGGGACCGCTCCGTTTCCACCTAGGAAGCGCTTGAAGTCTCCTGAGGGAACATTTTAGATTTCCAAAGCTGCTAAAGGACAAATTCAGGACAATGTCTCATCTATTTGCAGAGCTGGCAGAAACAAAGTTGCGACACTCCCATCATGTCTGACATCAGCACGCAGACAAATAGGCTTTAAGCCAGATTACATCAGTGACTGAATGGATTTAACAGTAATATTAGAACAATCCAGTGGAGGGTTCGTTTAGGAGTGTTAATCTACAATTCCCCTGTATCCGCTGCGGCAAGCCATTTTAACATTTAATCGACTACACCTCTACTTCTGTTCTAATGTAATTTATCCTTGTCCAAATAATATTCGTACTGAAGAAATTTGAAAATTAAGATATGAACATGTAGAAATTGTATTAAAAGGATCTTCACAATAACACCTGCACGAGTAGGAATTTAGCATCTTATTTCATCCTTCAGCGCTAACCCTGAGCTGTCAACAGTTGAACCTTTTTGCCTTTTTACATGAACTCAAACAGGCGGATAGGCAAATATTAAAGGTGTGGACCACAAAAACATTTTTAAATGGGATTTCTGATTATTATTGGTCATTCTGAGTTTTCATGCATCAACATAGTTATGAAAATAGTCTCCTACACGTATCTCTTGCATTAGCTTCTGAACAAAAATAGACGAGGAAATTCTAGGATTGGGAAATCCAGACTGTCTCAACATTCGTGGACTCACTTATTTTGACTCACAAATGGGAAGGCTGTTGTTGGTTTAACATCCAGGAAAACCAAGATTGGTGTTGTTGAATCACACATTGTTACTTTTCATTTAAATGAAAGTACAACATATGTGTGATTCAGGGTTTATTGCAAAATGTTGAAAAACAT
The DNA here is from genome assembly GCF_043380555.1 of Nothobranchius furzeri. Lineage (NCBI taxonomy): Eukaryota > Metazoa > Chordata > Actinopteri > Cyprinodontiformes > Nothobranchiidae > Nothobranchius > Nothobranchius furzeri. Next base: position 71,723,157 of record NC_091747.1, on the reverse strand, counting down.
AGCATTTTTAGCCCTGTTGACTTGCATTCATTTTTTCGTTCTTTCGGTACCCGTGAGCCGACTGGGAAGGGAGGAGACCTAGGGTGTTTCTCAATGTCAAGGCGCCTGGCCTTGCGAGGCGATGTCTTGCGAGGCTGGGCGCCTTGCTTACGAGGACACGGTCCTTCCTTGGTCAAAGAAAACGGTTAAATGGAACAGACTTGCATCGCGTGACCGCGGCTTCCATGGCGGTCACGTAACGTCACGTGACATGGGAGATAACGTTATATTAGATTCAATATAAATATATAACTAGCCTTTTTACTTTTTAAATTGTGTATATGTTCATTAAATTAAAAATATGAGCGAGTTACTACCCGCTAGCCACCGAAGCTGCAACTACTAAGCAACTAACCAACCATAGATAACTTCTTTGGATCTAAAAAAAAAACATTTTAAATTAGCTGACTTACTTTTAAACTTAAAAATTGTCCCCGAAGTAGCTGCCGGCTTTTTGAAAATACTGCGGTGTATTGTGGGTAGTTTTTGACCAAGGCTAGGATACAAGACACCTCCCGTGTGTCCTCGCTCAGCTAGCGAAACGGCTAACAAACGGAGAACACACGCCTCGGTAGAACATGACCATTGGAACCGATTGGAACACGTCTTGGCGGCTCCTGATGACGTATCTCCTAGGCAACCGGGGCGGGGCCAAGACATCAAAGCAAGGTTCCTTTACATTGAGAAATTCCTTTAGGCTCCCTGTATCCTAGCAGAGCCAGTCGTGCTGGCCTAGATGTGGAAGTACCATTAGTGTAGATAAGGTATATAAATGATTGGCATAAATTATTTGTACATGAAAAAGTTACAAAAGTTTAACCTTTTTGCTTATCTAGTTTGGTACATTCTTTAAGTTGTTAATAAACCATAAATTATTTATTCTACTTACAGCAAATGAAATGTACACAAAAGTTTAATTCCTGCACTTCATAATAACTTAACTAAAATTTTCACGCTTGTGTTAGAAATGATAATTTTACTGTTATGAATGCTAAAGCTAAATCATGTTTAATTTACACTAAGACTTATATTTTCTGTATTTAAAACAATAAATAAAAATGTTGATGTGGCTTTTGTTGTGAGCTTTTCTTTCTTTTTTTAGCACAGAAGGCTGAGGATCCTAACCCTAATCCTACAAAATCCACAGGAGAATAGAAAAAAACACACCCTTAAGTCACCCAAACACCACGAAGCGGGCCATTATTAGAGACTGGCTTTTACTTACCGCTAATTTAGAAGACCTGGATGGTAATGGAATACAGGCCAATACTAGAGCATTTACAGCAATTAACTTTCTCTAAAACATTCCAGTTTTTCAAGACGCTGAATTTTAGGTTTTCCTTATTTGTATGTAATGATAACCAAACACAGAAGAATAGAAGCTTCAGGTATTTCTCTCTCAGAAGCTCAAACTTCATGTGTTCACGAGAGTTAGTCATCATGGATGTTTCTTCTTGCTTGTGGATTTCTGCACCTCCATGTGGGACTCTCTTCCTGCAGTGCAATGTAACTCTTTGGCCACCAGATTGCACTCGCACATCGAAAATCTGCAAAGACCACAACTGTAAAAACTACGTAGACAGAGGTGTGGAGGAGGGTCAGGATCACATGGTTCTGCTGGGTTTTCAGGTGATCCCACATCATTAAACAAGCTAGAATGGGATTACAGTGTGTGAAAAACGAAGCCCAAGCATGATCCAACGGAACATCCTTCTGCAGAATCAACTTTAAAATCATTTTCTATCTCACTTTATCCCACATTGCTGCTGAGGAATTTCCCAGTTTTCCATAAGTCTTCAGATACACGTTTGCAAGCCTGAATCCAGCTGTCAGCTGTTTCAAATGCCTTCTACTGCAACATCCCAAACAAGACAGGCTGTTGTGACTTCCATGACCTCTGACCTGGGGTTAAAGGTCTGTAACTGAGGCCAGTTTCTGAGATGAGGCTCTTGGGATTTCTCATTTTTCTTAGAAGATTATGAACTGTTTTTGTGTGAATAACCTTTCTCTTCACTGAATGAAGGAATATTTATATAGGGCCTTGAACCCTTCACAGATTGATGGGCATCAAAAGTTTTCTAAGATTGTTTCTGATGTATTTCATTTGTGCCATTGCATTAACAAATATCTACGCTCCAGATCAGCCAAAGCTTCTGTACAGCTGAGTCTGGTGTGAGGACCAAAGTTGGGCAAACCTGGGTCAATCAATGCATCTGATTTGCAGCTGACACAAAACCCATTGAATTGCAGAGACACAATTAGGATGGGGTAGTTTTTCCACCCACATTTCCCCCATTTATTTTTATTTTAATCATCTAGATTTAGATTTGAGGAAGTTATCCAATTAACTCCAAAAAGCAGTAAATACTCAAGAAAACACACACACACACAAATTCAGTGCAGGAAACATTACTGACACACTGTAAATAACACTCTCAAAAAGTTTAGAGATTTAAGATACACTTACAAAATGAATATGGCACTACATAACGAAAGACATATAGACTTAACAGAAAACAAAACAGGACAAATAAAACAAGTAAAAATACAAAAAGCATCTTTTAATAAGAACTAACTTCTTCAGTTAAGAAAACCGACAAAAACAAATGCTAAAATAAAAAAAGCTACAGAAATAATTACACCAAAGCTGAGTCGTCTAAATATATTTATTAAAATTAAAACAAACGTTTATTTATTGGTTTTATTGAAAACTCATCCGTTTCCGTTATCCTGTTGCAATAAGTCACGTGACGCCTCGCGCTGCATTCATAGTCTCGGAACAATATTCGACAAAACCAGATTATCTAAAACTTACTGCATCGAACAACTGGTAAGATTAGACACATTTTGGATAGCTGTAATATAAATATTATACCAATAAAAAGAATAGACAACATTGTTGAACAAATGTTGTTTACTTACGATATTTGTAATAATGTGTGTGATCAGCCCGCGTTTGTGGCTATATTTCCGTGGGTCAGTGAAGGCAGCACAGATCCCGGCGGAGGAGCGTTCGCGGTTCGAGGCAGTCCAGTCGGCCTGGAGCGTGGATGGGTCACGGTAGGGTGGCTTTAATCTGCAGCTGGGAGCAAATCCTCTGATGTGGAGCACACGCACGCCCTGTAGTTGCGTGTTTAATTAAAACTTCGTTATTCATCACATGTTTGCGTCTTTTCCCGGCCTTTAACTGTGGACAAAAACTAAGTCAAAGCTGTCGACTGAAGGTATTTAGAAGGGTTTTAGGGGAAAGTTGGGTTTGAGTCGTGAAAATGTCGGAACCAGAGAAGAATAACTACATTCCCGAAGTGACAACAGAAAAAGGACTTTCAAATGGAGGAGATGGAGCAAAAACCAAAGAGGTAAAACCCCCAAACACACTTCTGGTCCTGCTCTGTTGCACCTTTTTATGTCAGCAGAGGAGTTTGTTTTTAGCTTTTTCACATGACGGCAGTAAAACGGTGGACTCTCGTCCTTCAAGCTCGTAAATGTGTTGGTGATGTTGCTCAGAATGTTCCAGCTCCTCCGATGATAATAGTATCAATAGCTTAATGATAATGACGCTTTTCTGGGTCCATTAAATCTTCCATATCATGAAAAATCGAGTTTTTCATTTTTAGCTTTTTACCATGTGGTATTGTCCTTCCCTCATAAAAATACCCCAAACCCTTTTTGCATTCACGCATTTTCAATTTTCAAAAAGCTTCAATTTTCCCGAATTTCACTTAAAGCCTGCATTCAAGACAAAGTAGCTCACGTTCGTCATCAGGATTGCTCCTCCCCCTGAAGCCAGCCTCAGGCCTGGAACCCCGCCTTCCCAGGATGCAGTGTTAATTTTTTGACTAAATATATTCGTTCCTTTTTTCGTGACAAATGAATTTTTGTTGACTAAAACAAAATGAAAAATAGAAAATACTTACCGCTAACGACTAAATATTGATGAATGTTGATCCACATTTTTGTTGAGAGTAAGAGACAACAATGAAATTTGTCAAACGAAAATCCTAGGAGAAAAGAACCACAATTTCAAATGGTCAGTGCTCCTTTTGGTGCTCCAAAAGTGGGCGACGGTGGCACAGAAGTTAAGAGCTCGCCCCGTAATCGGAAGGTTGCAGTTTCGAGCCCCTGTCACTGTCGTTGTGTCCTTGGGCAAGACACTTAACCCACGTTGCCTGCTGGTGGTGGTCAGAGGGACCGGCGGCGCCAGTGCTCGGCAGCCTCGCGTCTGTCAGTGCGCCCCAGGGCAGCTGTGGCTACATTGTAGCTCATCCCCACCAGTGTGTGAATGCGTGTGTGAATGGGTGAATCACTGATTGTGTTGTAAAGCGCCTTGGGGGGTTCCAGGACTCTAGAAGGCACTATATCAAATACAGGCCATTCACCATTTACCATTCCAATAATAATTATTAAAACAGTTATAAACATAGAGCTTTACTTATCCAAAATGTGAAATATGAAAAGGTTAACAATTGAAAATGATTTCACTTGAAGAAAAATACTTATATTTTAGCCAACTGAATGGATTTTCTATTTTATTTCACTAAAATTGGACTAAAATTAAAAGAAATTGGATGACTAAAAATCTTGTCACCTACGTGATTCATGGAGATTGGTGAGAAAGTATTTGGGTGTGTGTGTGTGACCGGTGACAGGGAGGGTTTGACAGATTAACCAGTTTCAGTATTCAACATGGGGGGAAATATTGCAGATGATTTCTAAGATACCACAATAAGAAAATAAATACATTTGTCAGGATCGGTGAAGCGCGACCCCCACGATCGCACAGGTCTCCTGTCGTTAGGGATGGGTACCGAATTCGTTACTTTTTAAGGTACCGACTGAATTCCACAGTACCGACCAAGCACCGATTCACTTCATTTGAAACGGTGCCTCGTTTCGGTACCCGTCCTTCACAAAGAGAACTTGCCTAGACAGCTGCGCATGCGCAAGAGCGTTACGTCATCGGTCGCTGCGAGCGAGTTGTAAACAGAGCAGCATGGTAGAAAGAACGCACGCTAAAGCTTGGGTCCACTTCACTAAATGTGATGGGTAACTGGGTGATGATGAAACCAGCGACAACGATCTAAGTGAGACATCCTCATCTTAATCTGCTCCGGTAGGTAAATAAAATGTTAAGATAACGTTAGCTTGATATGTTAGCTTCCGTTTCACTAATGGTTTGTTCGCTTTCTCCTCGGAACTCTTTAGTTCCGACTAGAAGAACATGAACGCGCTCTAAAGTTTGGCTTCACTTTACTAAATGCGACGGGTGATTGGGTGAAGATGAAACCAGTGACAACGATCTAAGTGTGAGGCATCATCGTTTTAATCTGCTCCAGCAGTTAAATAAACTGTTTAAAATAACGCTAGCTTGTTATGTTAGCTTCCTATGCCACCATTGTTATCAGCTAATGGTGCGTTCGCTTTCTCCTCGGAAATTCTAACTTCCCAGTAGGAAAAATCAAATGAAAAAAGATGGCAAAAGGAATGAAGATACACAGTAAATTTAGTTCATAGTAAAGATGTTTGCTTCAGTTTAATTATCAGCTTATAAAACTACAAGGACGATGTTAAAATACAAACATTTGTATGTTATTTATCGTGATATTTATCAAATATTGTTATATATTGAGAAAAATATATATTTAATTGTAAAAGAGAATTAAAATATTAAACACTCAAAAGTATCTAAAATTGGTACCGTTAAGTACCGGTATCGATTCCTAGGTACCAGGAATTAGTACCGAATCGATTCAAATGTCAAAGGTACCCATCCCTACTCCTGTGCAGCCCTCCAAGCAAGGGGCTCTTAAGTTCGACGGGTCGAGTCAGATCTGCATCACTTTGTCTCGTTTCACACAGATTGTGTGTAACAGTGATGTCTCACTATGATCAGTTTTCAAAACCTAAAGCATTTTAATCATTAATTCACTTGTACCACTTACTGACCTAATACTCAAACTTTGGCCTAGTGGCGTCAGAGCGTTCGTCAGGATCACCCCGAGGAGAATCTCATTCAACTGCTGTTGGAGACAAATAAAAAATGCCACTTTTTTCTATTACTAACTTAAATTGAAGTAGTTGTGATTTTGCACGGACAATGTTTAAAGCGTAAGCATGCATGGTAGGAGGTATGTAATGTTAGCAACAGAAAATATTTATTTATTTATTAGGGGATACCCTGCATAAATCTGTATCATTTTATATCGGTATCCAAAATTAAGAGTTCGACTATATCAGATATCGGTTAAAAAGCCAATATCGAGCATCCCTAAAGTTTAGGTCCAACTCAGTATTTATTGAAAAAGCGATGGCAATGATCCAGCTTATTTTTGCAGTACCGATGAACGTGGAATAACCAAATTACACACATGCAAATCAATTTGAAATAAAGCACACATCAGTGGTATTCATTACTTACTATGTCAACATTTTTTTTATTCATTCAATTTTGTATATATACAGCATTTTTAAATTGTAAGTATTTCTGTTTTCTTGTTGTTCGCTCTTTATTCTTATTTGTTACTCTTCTTTTTTTGCTCCTGTAATGAATGTTATCGCTGCTGTGACACCAGGCTTTCCCCACTGAGGGACAATAAAGGGATTTCTATTCTGTTTTTATTCTATTCATCTGTAATCTTTCCAGTTCCTGTTTTAAAAGTAGGTTTAGTATTTTTTCACAGTCTTAACAACAAAAATAAAAAATAGCACTTTTCTTAAATGAAAATGCAACATGTCCCCTTTTAACTGTCATGCTTAGGAGCAGAAAAAGTGCATAAAAACCACCATAATTCAAGCTCAGTTTGTTCCACTCTGATTTACTGTGATGCTCACCTGTTCCAGCCAGACACCTGCACCTGTGGGGTTGGGCTCTGAGCTGAGGAAGAGGAGTCGGTGAGACTCCTGTGTTGTTTTGGTCATCTTCATCAAAGAGGACAGGGAGGTTTTCACTGCTGAACATGGAGAGAATCTGAGCAGCTTAGCCACGCAGTTGGTCGGGGAGGAAAGCGCAGCAGCCAGAGTCGTACTGACTTGAGCGTGTCGCTAAACTGGAGTTAAATCATCACGCTCTGGAAGTTGGTCGGTGCGTTTTCTCTGTCAGCCGTGAACAGAGCGGTCAGATCCATTTCTGGGCGTTAAAGTTGGCAAATTACTGAGTGAACTCGGTGCTGAGTAAGAGGAGTGTTTACAGTTTGTCCGAGACAGAGGAGGTATCGCTGCAGATGCAGAGTAGTAGCGTGGATGCTAATGAATGTATACAGAGAGGAGGGGACGCTTCGACTGATGTACCAACGCCGCAAAGCACTATGGGATTTGTAGTCTTTGTGACAAAATTGGCCGGCAGGCCAATTTTAACTCATTCACTGCCAATGACGACTAAAGTCGTCATTTGCATTTTTTTACTGTTTGAGCATCGGAACGAGCCCCCGCGCTGAGAGAACAAACATCTCAGCCCTGAAGCCGATCTTCATCCGCATACGTTACAGATCACATGATCAGGAAGCAGACCATCCATGTGTTTGGAGATCGTTTTGGGCCGTTCCTGTAAAAAAAAGTGAGCCGCGAACCGGAAAAGTGTCTGCCGATCACAATTCGACAACGGATTATGAAAGAACGGATAACGCTCGAAACACGCGGCTTCTTCCTGATGTAAGAGGTGAGTCGCCTCTTTGTTTAGGTTGTTTTGGCATCGACATCATGCTAGCGCGCAACGTTCTGTGACTCTTAAAATAACAGTAAAAACGGTGAGAAACGCTGGCAGCGAAGGCCGTTAGCGATCAGGTAACGGCTGGCAGTGAATGAGTTAATAAATATTTGATATTTGATCTCGCAGGCCAAATAAAAATAGACCGAGGGCCAAATTTGGCCCGAGGGCCGGAGTTTGACACGTGTGTTCCCAGATGCCGTAAATTCAAATGAGAGCCCAGTTGAAGTCCTTTCTCTTCATCCACAGCCACAGGCTCATTTTTCAGCAGTCCTGGAGAGGTCTTTGACAACCTGCTGGCCGTCCCTCCCTCTCACTCCCATCTCCCTGAGTAGTCTGGATGTTGAGGTGGCTACAAGCTCTCTGCAGCCTGCTTCCACCAGGCGAACCTTCACTTTCCAGCTAGTTGTTGCATCTCGGCCGCCAGCTCAGCTTCTTCATCACGTAGACCTCCTCTACCGCACTTTGTCAGGGCACAGTGAGCTCAATGATGAAGACAAGCTTGAGCAAATCCGACCACATCACAATGTCTGTCCGTAGGTTGGTAGATGCAATCTCAGCTGGAAAACGGCTTCTGGCCCACATCTCCCAGTGTCTCCCAGTCTTGTGCACCACCTAACTGTCCAGTGTCTAGTCTTCCAGCGGCTAGACTTGTTTGAATGTCGCCCTCCCAGACAAATGTTGTTGCCTGCCAGAATGATGCCGAGGTTGGAAAGGAATCGACACTTGTCCGTCGACTTCCCAGCAGTGCTGCAAGACATTTTAGCACCTGGTTGTGCCACCAGGTGTAACGGCCGTAGCCAAGGCTAGTCTTGCAGCATAACAAACCAACACAAACAAATAAAAATAAATCAGTAAAAAACTGGGCCAGCATTTTATTTCATGTTTGTCTTAATTCACTGATAATTGATTTTTCTGTGGGGGACCCGCAGACCAACACCACCGTCACCTCAGATATTGTCTGTGTTGCCTGGCGCGCGGCTCGTTTCACTACCGTTCATTATGCTTGGAGGGGGGTGGCGCCCAAATCGTTACGCTATCCTCCGTGAAAGCAGAGGAGTGGCGTGCTGCTCTTTTCGCTGCTGTTTATCGTTCATGACTGCGGTGGTCGTGGGTGGATGTTTGGCCTGGTGGGCCGCCGGGCTTATGGAGCGCTGGGGGAAACCCCGAGGACTGTGTTTTTTTTTTACTGTGTTTAGCCAGTGTGAGTCCATGTGAGGTGAGCTGAGAAAATCAACTAAAACGCTGCTGGGAAATGACCAGATTCAAACGTCTTTAGAGACACTAAATATTTTGCAGAAAATAATTACTAAAACTAAAATATAGACCTTATCCGTCCACGTCACCTCCTGCCAATGCGCATGCCAAATGCAGAAAGAGACGCAATCATGTATTGTTGTGCTGTTGGTTGTACGAATCGCTTTGATGAAAACAACAAAACACGCAAGTTCGACAGAACTTCACTGACTTGCAGCGCTGTGCACGTGCCTCGGCCGTCTTCACCCTACAACCAGAGTTCTTTATCGCAGATCAGGCTGAACTGTTTACATCCCTAAATAATGCCTGGTGTGTTTCAGGATTTTGCCCTGGCCACCGTCTTTGTGTCTGACGCCCAGTATAACAGAAATATTCACTTCGACTCCTCACCTCAGGCCGTCAGGTGAGTAGTTTATTTTTCATTGAATTTTTTTAAAGGGACATATTATGATATTCTCCATTTGTAACAGTTTTATGGTGGATACAAGCGCCTCAGCACCGCTCTCTCTGTCCGCCAGGCGATGCTTCTTTTACACACATTTTTGAAACAGGAAGTGTGGGTGGAGTAAGACTCCAGCCAGAGGGTGACTGAACCTTTAAAGGTGTGGAACACTAAAAAACATTTTTAATAATTATTTCTGATTATAATTGGTAACTCTGAGTCACTATTTATACTATTATTTGAAAAGCCAGGCAGATCTCTAGCATCCAGGGAACAGCAGAGAACGTTTCGTCTAGTAGAAGCAAACCGTTAGCGTTAGCAATTTCTGTTTATGTTTATTCATTTAGGAGACGCTTTTATCCAAAGCGACTTACAATTTATAACCTATAGGGCATGTTGTGATTTAGCTTAAAATGATAGATTTTATTTCTCTGGTCAAGAAAAAATTACTGGTAATGTTGTAGATGATGGGATATGAGCAGTCTTGTTTTTGTTAACAAAAACGATGACGAATTGATTTAGTTGATGCCCCTCTTTTCGTTGAGAAAACGAGACGCAGACAAGCTAAAATAGCTCTTTGGTGACTAAAACGTGACGAGACAAACGGGAGTTTTCGTTAACGAGCCAAGACTAGACGGCAACTATGCTCAAAATGCTAATTTCTGCCCGTCTCTCAAAAGTTAGAAGTAACAGCGCTGCTACTGCTGCTGTCTGTCCTCCTTTCACATCAGCCTCAACAGACGAGTGAAGCTGGCTCCCCACCTACTGTACTCCAGAAAACACAAACCACTATATTTGTGTGGATTTCTGATGTGGGTTGGGAGCCAACTTCAGTCAGCTCGACTCAGTGCTTCCCTGCTGCGCTCAGCCGCTCATTGATACTACTACAAGAGACAGCGTTGTTATTTGTAAACACATCCGTAATATTAACATGTTTCTTATCCTTATGTTTCCTGAAAAGTCAAATCAAATCAACTTTATTTATACAGCACTTTTCATACAAAAAAAATGCAACTCAAAGTGCTTCACAGATTAAAATGGCCCCATCGATCCCATATTCCCATCCCAGCCCCCCTCTCCAACTATAAAACAATTGACAAATACGGTTCCTCTCCCGCACCCAACTTCCAAAGTGGACATACACACACACACACACACACACACACACACGCACACACACGCACACGCACACACACACACACACACACACACACACACACACACACACACACACACACACAACATATATACCAAGTAGTGTTTCTATGGTTACATTGTGATTTCTTAGTAAATATTCTATTTGGTGAGAGATAAACTTTATTGTATTTATCCTAGTGAATCTATAATTAAACAGGTAAACTAGTAGTAGCACATTCCATGTCAAGGAAAGTAAAGTGAACAACAGAGGAAGCAATAGGCTGAGTTCAGATGGGTCAGGTAATGAACGAGACATCAGCGGAGCCATCTGCCCTGACAGCAACAGATCCACGGCAGCAGCCAAGACACCGGCCCATGACGCCCAGTGGGGGAGGGCAGAAACCCCCACCACTGCCCGGGCTTTTTGGCAGATAAATGAAAGAAAAGACGGTTTTTTACAGGTTTGATCTGAACAGGTTTAAGGTTTAAAAGTAGAGTGTCTGGATTGTTGTCTCTGCTCCCTGGTTCCTAATAACGGGTCACATTCCTGCTTTTAACCCAACAGTATCACAGTTTAAGCCCATCTAAATGTTTATGAGCATCTCTGCTGATGCTCAAGAGCAGAACTGGGTTATTTATATTAATTCTGTGAAAACACACAACACTGCAGTCTGTGGAAAAACATTACAGCATTTAAGTAGGTGGACTTTTCCACAATATACATTCAAGATGGAGGTCTGATAACTCCAATAATGAATTAAACACATTTCTTTATTTCTGTATAAATATTGTTTAGAATACTCTGTATGCTCCCTAAGAGTCCATTCTGTTTAGGAAAGAAAATCATACATTTCTTTAGTAGAAATCTACAGAGTGATGCACAGATCTGCATCAATAAATTATATACATTATTGTGATGATCAATAAAGTAAAGAAAAAATGATACCAGTTGGGATATAATTGTTTTTACAAAATCTGGGGCAGCTGAGACTTTGTCCCATAGTCATAAAATAAATGATGTTTGTATGAAACTCACTCCAGTAGCTCAGAGTACACGTCTGATCTATAAAATTGGAATTGCCTGGACAGAGAATGGAAAGAGTCAAGAACTCTAAAAGTGTTCAGTCAACACATTAAATCACGTGTGTTGAGTGGATATGACAACGGACAATTGATGTGGACATAATAATTAACGGGACTGAAAGAACTGGTGAGGGACTGCACAAATATAAATTGATATTTAAGTTTAAAAAGGGGGCAGAAATAATAAGATTTTTCTTCTATCTGCTCCCTTTCATTCAAATATATATTGTGTTTTTATGAATATTGTTTTGTATCTGTTGTGTTATTTTTTTATTGAATGAAATAAAGATAATTAAAAAAAATGCTCTTGACAGCAGGGCTCTTGCTAAATTTGTTCAAGGGTAAGAGTTTTATGCAGCAGACACACAGAGCCAGACGCTCTTTTAAAATTAAGTTAAAGTATTATTGCATCTTAATTTGTTAATATTTAAAAAGGCTTTGTTTTCCATTGGAACGGTTTTGATTGTAGTTATAATGTGTTTGTGGAACGTAAACGATTATTGATATTTGGGACATGAATTTTGCTGCTAAACTTAAAAGTCCCCCAATTGGGGGATGTTTGGGTCCGAAGGGTTGAGGGGCCGGGTGGAAAGGTCTCGTGGGCGAGATTCGGTGCTATACAAATACAGGCCATTGACCATTCTCAGTGTTTTGTTCAATTAAGTGTTCAAAGTACAGTGTGTTAAAGTTTAGCCTATAATGAAAGTATATCGTTAATGTATTAACAAGTACACAAATGGGTGACTGGAAGTTCCACTCAAAATAAACAAACTGATATTTTTAGATTAGAAATGGGTTTTAATTTTGTTAAGTTTAATAAAAATGTGAGAGAAAGTGTAAAAAAAAAACTGATTGTTGACCCCAACTTTCTCAAACTGTTTATTTGTACTGGATGAACTTTAAAAGCAGTTGCATTTTAATGACCTCGCAGTAGTGAAGCACTCCGTTGCTTGACCTTTTCGCTGTCTTTTGTGTTTCAAACTGTGGTATCAACATTTGCCATATGTGTGAGAAAGTTCACAACATTAGGAAATTGCTGCGTACTTGGAACTACTTGGTACTTGGAATAAGAAATAAGCACAATAAAATAGTATCATAGAGAAACAGTAATTAGAGAAACTAATGTATACAAGACAGTGTAGGTACTGATCAGTACTGTCAGGTGCAAACACAACGCAGGGTCAGGTGACTGAAACAAGGCAACTGGCGTGAGCAGTCTTGGGAAAAAAATGGATGAATCTAAACTTTCTGCTTTTAAATCAAGACAAGACTTAAGTTCTCATCTTCGGACCAAACCTCAGAAAAGGAAACTTCTTAGTCATCACCTGATCTGAACGTCATTAAATTAGCCTCTGAGAACAAAGCCATGGTTTTATCTTCGACCAGGACATGTCATCCAAATCCCACGTTAAACAGGTTTGTAGGATTTCCTTTTCCCACCTTCAGAATATTTTTAAGATTAGAAGCATCCTTTCCAGGAGTGAAGCTGAAAAACTAGTTCATGCATTTATTACATCAAGACTGGATTACTGTAATTCATTATTCTCAGGAAGTCCACAGAATGTAGTTAAAAGTCTTCAGCTTGTCCAAAATGCTGCATCTAGAGTTCTGATGAGAATTAAAAAGAGAGATCATATCTCTCCTGTCTTATCTTCCCTACATTGGCTGCCTGTTAAATTCAGAATAGATTCTCACATATAAAATAATCAAGCTCCATCATACATCAGTGATTGTCCCATATGTTCCTAACCGAGCACTTTGCTCTCAGACTGTAGGCCTAGTGGCTAATTGGGAGGTTTCTGGACAACTCCCGGTGGGCCGGTCTGAGGTTTGGGCCACAGGGGCCGGTGTTGTCTTTTGTTTGTTTGTTTTGGACCTGTGTTCAGTCACCACGCCACTGGGTTGATCCCCTAGACCGCCTACCTATGCTGAAAGGGCCTCATTTCAGGTACAAAAACAAAATGTAATGTTTTATGATTGGTCATTTTTTTTCTTTTCTTTGGTAACACGTTAGGGAACACAAATTAACCATTAATTAGCTGCCAATTAATATGCACATTAGTGGACTACTAAGTCTGAACAACTCATTATTAAGCACTTATTAACAGCTTATTACTAATGTTGTAATCCTAACATTAACAGGCCATGAAGTAATTCAAGGGGAACATATTCTTGCCTTTCAGTGATTAATTAATACTAAACTACTAGTAATTAGGTATTAACAAAATCTGACTTTAGAATGGGGAACACATTATTGCTTACAATTGGTTAATTGATTGTTGTTTAGCCTCTATTAACATGTGGGGTTTGGTGTTTATTTACATAATACCAGATCATAATATTTTTGGTTATTAATGCAGAATAACTATTCCCCTTGAATTACTTCTTTAAAAACCACATATTGATTTGAGCTAATTAGCATGTGTGTTAATCAGCAACAAACCATTATGAATGGCTTATTTTGATAAAACTCTTAATTTACGGCCTGTTAATGTTAGAATTACAGCATTAGTAGTAAGCTGTTAATAAGTGCTTAATAATGAGTTGTTCAGACTTAGTAGTCCACCAATATGCATATTAGTTGGCAGCTAATTAATGGTTAATTTGTCTTCCCTAAACTAAAGTGTTAGCTTTTCTTTTAGTGCCGGCATTCAGTCACGGCACTGGCTTTGATCACATACGCTGCTACTGCGCTGTACCCAGGCCGCCTCTGCCTTTTTTTTTCTGCTGGCACTCCCAGTCGTAACACTTAAGGTGACTCAGGGTGGGAGAAGCTAGGACCCAAAAGAGAAAAACTGTAGAAACAGACGCCACTAAATGTGCAAAAACTGTCATTTTTCACTAAAACGGGCTGTTTGCGTTCATAATCCAGAAGTCAGAAGCAAGATCCAGCACTAAGCATCAGCAGATAGGATTACTCACTCACTGAGTGAATATTATAAGAATGAATATGAGAGTATGGTGAAGACCTGCTCCATGTTAAAGTGGTCCAGATGCTGGCTCTGTCCAGTTTGGTCTGAACCTCACGGTAAATCCAGAAGAGAAAAGTCTTGCATTTAATTTTTCAGATCCCTGCATATACCCTGAATATGTCAGAATTCATGAGCTTTTCAGTTTTTCCTGGTTATTTGATGTAATTCATTGAAATAAACCCTATTTGGATGTGCTCTAAATTAAAGTTCTGATGGTAATTTATGTCATACCTGTAATTTATGTTTACTTCTACAAAATAAACTCATGTAAACAGATAATTTTTTTATGTTCTTACTTGATTCTCCTTTATAGCCAATCCATCCATCCATCCATCCATCCATCCCATTATTAAAGACACAAAATGGTCCATAGCAGATAATAAAAAATAAAACAACTTAAGTGGATTAATTAAAAGTAAATGCACGCTGTTACAGACACACATAAAGGTTAAGATGCCAAAATTCCACATATTGGAATAAAACATAACAGAACTCTACGTGAAGGTTTGTCAGAGACAGGAGGATGCTGTTACTCCACTAACCTACACAAACAACTGTACATGAGATGCCGTCGTACTGCAGGGCTTGTAGGTACACCCACATCAACATTGTGCTCACACTGCTCCATCTTGGCATTCTAAGCATCATCCTCAGCCCGTCATTGTAAGCAACAGTAAGTTTCCTCGTGCTGCTTTTCTTATCGCGCCTCCATAGACGGGCAGTGTACGTTGGGGTACAACATGCTTTAAGCAGTTCAGTTTTAACAGGTACAGAACACATTTCAAACGTATGCATCAGAGTGTTCACCTGTGCATACAGTAGGCAGCACTGCCTGTAGATGTTCACATCATCTGTCAGGTCATTAGGTGTATGGCGTTCTTCAAGAACGCCCGATTCAGAGAAGTCTGGAAACACCAGCTTACTGTCTTATTTTCTCACAATTAAAAGGTTGCTCTTTCTGGCATTCAAGTTGGTGTCAAACTCTGACCCATACTCAGAGCAGACCTTCAATAGCTGCTGAAAGCCATCACTGGATGAACAGAGGATCACCAAATCATCTGCATACATTAAGGTAGGGCTGCACAATATATCGTAAATATATCGTTATCGCAATATCAGGCTGCACAATAAGTATATCGCAAAGAACGGATAAATATCGCAATGAACGGTCAGCTCAAATGTTTGCTACACAATTTATTCTGTCAGTCAAACGGAAGTATGATGTATTTTTAACACACCAAATAGAGCTCTTCACCCATTTGGCCAATCGGGTGGGTTCTCATAGGTCAGATGCCCGCCCCCGAGGCAGACGGCACTTAATTTTGATGGTTAGCAAACACCTGATTTAGCTTTGCTCTGCTCTTTCTACTGATTCTGCTTTTCCCGGGATCCACAGATTTAATTTTCTTTTCCCCTTTCCTCACATATTTTGCTTTTCTCATTTGTATGATTTTTTTATTTCTTTGTTTTTGATTATTTTTATTCCTGAGTTAAGTTTTTATTTATCACAGCTAATATCGTCATCGCAATATTAATCACTGTTATCGAATATCGCAGGTTTTCCTAACATCGTGCAGCCCTACATTAAGGGGTTTAATATTGTCTTACCAACCACACATCCAGTTCAACAGTCACTAAGCTGCTTTGGCAGATCATCCATATAAACATTAAAAAGAAGAGGAGACCGAATACTTTGTCTAACTCCATTACAAACCTTAAAAGGAGAGGACACACAAGTACCCCCTACATAGCATACCATACGTAGGCTGATGTACCAATGGGTTAGTCTTAATTAGGAACTTAGAAAACAACTTTTCACGGTTTAAACGATCAAAAGCCTTTGATGCGTCAATAAATCCCATAAAAAAGTGGAATTATGCTTGTTACAAAAATCTGAAATCTCTTTCAAAGCAAAAATGCACATGTCTCTACCATGTTTTGATTTAAAACCAAACTGGTTTCAAATGGTTAAAATGGTTCTCTCCATAACCTTAGATAAAATACTGTCCAGAGCTATAGGTCGATGGTTATCTCTGCTACTACAGGGTATCCGCGGGTCCTTAAAAAGTCTTAAATTTGCTTTTCCAAATTTAAGGCCTTAAAAATCCTTAAAAATGACAAATAATCCATAAATACAGTTTCCAAAGGTCTTAAATTACCAAAGACCCAATAAACAAGATTATTTTATTTCAATTTTCATGAATTTCTAGTTAGTGTTCAGCATTTTTTGTGTACGATGTTGGCCTAAGTGGAACCGTACACATTCAGTTGGTTGTGAAAGGGGGCTTTTTTAGATGAGCACATTAGCTGGTTAAGCTAGTGGGAGATTGCGCCATGGGGACGTGCAACTTTTATGGTAACTGGATGGCTAATCCCACATTCGCAATAGCTGGAAATTATAGTTTAAATTTAATTTTAAAAAGTAGCTTAAATTTGGTCAAATTGGCCTTAAAAAAGGTCTTAAAAAGTCTTAAATTTGGCTCCCTTAAACCTGCAGATACCCTGTACTAATTTTGCCAGCTTTATCTTTCAGGATGGGCACCAGTATAACAGATAAAATGGAGTCAGGTAAATTGCCATGAGTCAAGAACCCCGTAAAACAGATGGCAAGCAGAGGAAAGAGCTTCCTACTGGCATGTTTTAGGTGTTCTGCACAAATATCATCCCTACCACATGCCTTATTGTCCATTAAGCCCATAACTGCATCATAGACCTCCTGTGGAGAGACCCTCACATCTTCCATAGTATCAATATTACCCACCACAGGGGGGTCACTCTTAACGCAGTTAAAAGCTCCCAATACTGACTCAGCCACATCTGGGCAATATTCTCTGAGCCACTTATACCATCAATGTTTGCTGTCAGTGGTGTTTAGAAGCTCTCATTCTTTTCACTTCCTTCCAGAAATCATTCATACAGGTGATTTCTTTAAAATTTATATTTTTGTTTAGTTTCACCGGGTTCCTTGAGAACACTGATTAGCACATTTACATTAGATTTGGGATTTTTAGAACTTTTATAACTGTTACGTTCCACACTATTGTGTGGCCGCAAATGTGCTGTTTCTCTTTTTTTTATTATTGTGTTTGTTTAACCCTTTGATGCATGAATTATGAAATCTTCAACCATGATTTTTATAACTTTTTTTTATTCATCTTTAGGTGTGAATGAAACAAATTTCATATTTACATATTTTTTGTAACAATTAATTTACACATAATTTATTACATGTCCATCTCAGTGGACAGCGTGCATTCTGAACATGAATTATGTCGGCTTGAATTACTGAAGTCCAAATGGAGCGGCTCAAATGCAATAAAGTCTTCAACAACTGTGCTTAATAGCAAAAATAAATAAATAACAATTTGAGTACCTGTCCACTGTAGTGACCATTATGCATCGAAGGGTTAAAATGGCGCATTTAAGTTCTAACCAGTTAAGGACACACCGGTTCAAGACATCGCTGGAGGGTGGCGTCCCCGTTGCTGTGGAGACGTGCCGGGATTCCCTCGCTGCGGACGTTCTCTCCGATGACGTCATTGGGAAGTCCCCGCTCCGAATTGCTGCAGCCACACCTGCAGCTCATCTTGGACTGAGTGTGTTTGTTCCCGTGAGGGGATAAAAGGAACGCTGGATACACGCCCGAGGAGCTACTCCTAACCCATGAGTAGTCTCCATTTCTGCTCCGTTCTGGACACCCTGACTTTGTAGAATACGGTTGCGATTACGTGCGCGTGGTAAGAGGAAAGCCTCTGCATGGTATTCTACTTAAGCCTGAGTCAGTGGCTCCTAGTATCTAGTGCCAATCGCTTCATACTGGTATCTTTGCCTTGACAGAAAACTAATAATGCACTGTTCTTTTAAGGCTTGTTTTGTTTGGCTGCAGAGAGCCTTTTTGCTTATAGAAGCTCTTAGAAACCCGTACCAGCTTAAGTAAATATTTCATTTGAAATGCTACCAGAGATCTGTTGATTATAGTTTGTTTTACAGCTTTTAATTAAAAGCTGTGATTTTTCTTTAGTACCTTTTTATTTGACTAAGGAGTTTTCTTTGTTGGGCTGTGTCTAGTGGCATTTGTCAGAACCTCCAGCCCCAAGAACAAGTGTAAGCTGTGTAACAAAAATAATGTGTGTTTTAATTAAATAAGGAAAATATTTTTATACCCAGGTTTCTTTCTCATCTGTTCATATCTTTTCTCTGTCCTCTTAGCTTCTTAAAGTAAGGGGTAAAGCATAAGTTACAACCTAACAATAACTACAAGTTTTTTTTAAATAAGGTTTAGTTTAGATTTGCAACTGAAGCATATCCTAATTTTTGCACAATTATCGAGGTTTGTAAAAGTCAGATTTAGAAAATGAATGTAGAAAATAAGGTTATGAGGAGGAGTTTATGTAGGTCAGAGGACTGTCTTTGGATTTCATAGTAACATGATTGTATTTGTGTGTTTTCAGACTCTATCTCCTCTACAATCATTGGGCTTTCAAGGTTCTCCTTTACTTCTTTATCATGGTCAACCTGTCTCTGGCCATCTTTGAGGAACCAGCCGTCTTCCTTCTTCCTCTCTGGGTATGATCGTTGATCAGATTATACATTTACTGTCGTTGCAGGGAAATTAAAAGTTGATCTTGGGTCTTTTTCTTGACCAGTTTTATTTTTTATGGATAACTAAACCGTATGAGCCAAAAGTGCTCAGAATTAGGGATGCAACGATACCACTTTTTTCCAAACCGATACGATACCGATACTTGGATCTGAGTACTCGCCGATACAGATTACCGATGCAGATACTTCTACCACACAAAAAAATGCAATGAATTGGAATACAGGTTTTATTTTCTTCTGTTTTCAATAGGAAAATACTGTGAGGTAAATAAAAAGTAATATAAGTGATCCCAAAACTAAAATATTAGGTGAACAGAAATGACAAGTTACAGTGAAGTCACTTTCAAGCATCTGCATTGGTATCAGTTACTGGTATCTGTTAACTTTTACCGATACCGATACTGGTATCAGTATCTGTATCGGCACCGATACCAGTATTGTATCGGTGCATCCCTACTCAGAATATTAACAGATAGTTGCCATCATGGTGGCAGAGTACATAGTCAGTTTTAAAGATGGAGTTCAATAGAATTGAACATCCAAAAGAGTCTAGTAATAATGCAGGGCGGACACTGCGACTTTTGCACTTGTAGCATTCAGCTTCAACTCAAACTGTACGACTTCCCCGCAGAGCAAACCTCACGAATCATGTGCAACCTGACTGCTCACACTGTACGTGTGGTAGCAACACGTCAGACCTACATATATGCTAAAACATAGCAGTTTTTACACGACACACCGGACTTTTTTTGTGTCGTTAATAATGTCTGTTGTCCTTTGGGAGTGGGATGTGTGGGGGTCGGATTAGAAGAACGTAAGAAAGTAAATGAATGTTTTGTGATAAGTTTCATTTGACATAAACACGCTTTCTTGGCAATCTTTGCCATTGCGCGTAAAAAAGTGTAGGAAAAAAACAAATGACTTGTGTTAATAGGGAAATAGCTGGCAAGCTGTGTTGATGCATGTTTGCGCATGCACCGTGAGCGGTTCTGGTATTTTTTGGGTCGCAACCACTTGCAGCGCTGCTTCAACAGTGCGATGCACTTATGAGTAATGAGCAAAATATCAAACAATCCAGAAATCTGTGCGAGCTCGCAACTGCTGATCAGTAGCAGGTCACGTGGTCTTATGCCCGGATCACACGGTGCGATTTTTGGCCGTCGCACAGGATTGTTCATGTCACACTGTGAGAACTCCAGAAAGGTGTCACACTGTAGGGTGCAAGATTTCAGTGTGGCAGACTGTACAACATCTCTCGTGTGTGTATATACATAATATTCTATTTGATGAAGTTTTGAGTTAATTGAGACTGGTCTGCTAAAAAAATTAAAATAAAACTAAATGATAAAAGGCTCAATAATATGTATTAGATTTGTGTTGTCTAGTTCCCTATTTCCCATCAAATGACGACACCCGTTGAACTGAAGCTAATGTAGCTACAAGCTAACCCAAAGCTAACGCGGAGGTGGGAGCTAAGCTAACAGAGGTAGCTACATAGCTACAACCGGAGTTAACTGTGCACAACCGGAGCTTCTGAGTCAGAGATACGCCGGGCTGACCGCTGGGTAAAACCGGGTGGAACGCAGAGGTCTACCGAGAGCTCCACAAGCCGGCAGCTGCGCAGCAGACAAGCGCCGCTGCGATCAGAGATGCGCCGAGCTGCCGCTGAGGGGAGGGGACCATACCGATAATCAGAACCCAGCTCCACCAACATGTTGTATTTCAACCCATTTTACCCTATTGCATTTAAATTTCATGGTTAAACAGTACGTGTTAAAAGCTAAGCTCAGCTAGTGCAAGAGCGGCAGTGACCTAAAATACATAAATATAATTTTACTTACCGAAAAAAAATGAAGTGGAGACTCCTTGGACGCTCTATTAGTGCAATTAATACCACAGCAAGTCATTTTGTCCAACAAATGCACAAATAATATCCAAAAAAGAACGCGCAAACGCTACAACTAATGGTCTAAGTTGAGAGACTGAAAATGGCGGAACAGTTTTCAGGCGAGGCCGAGGCTCAGGCTGAGGCATTTCCTCGGAGCTAGCTCTGTGGTCACGTGGGTCTGATGCTCATACATTATTCAGAATTTTAGGCTTTTAATACACTTAAACAGAAGAGTGACAAAAAAAATCACCCCCCTCAGAGTTGTCATGAGTATAAACTAGCTCTATTAAACCTAAAACATGTTCTGGTACCAGGCTGTAAACATGTTTATTTCTGCTGTGAAATTGGTATTTTTAACATGGGAGTCAATGAGGATTTGCTCGCTTCTGACACCAGCCCCCTAGTGGATGAGGGTGGAACTGCAATTTTGTCACTTCCTGTTTTGCTTCATATCCAGACCCGAATTATGGGGGCTTGGTCGAGAGAAACGACTACCTCTAGTGTAGTGGTCATGTGTTGAGAAAGAATCACATTTAAAAGCATACAAACAAAAAAACACTGGCAGTCTTTGACCTTTCTGGTCATCTGAAATAATAGCAGGAAGAACGTTGTCAAGACAAATTGCCAAAATATTAGCTAAAATGGTAACGGCTACGGTAAACGGCTTGTTAAAAAAACTTTAGCACTGCGTTAATTTAATTGTATTAATTTTGTCCAAGATAAACGGAAGTTCGCAGCAGCGCAGGGAACGCCCCGAGACCCTTTTTATACCGACATTGTGTAATCTTTTGTAAAAAGGACACGACTGTGCCATTTTACTGTTGTTGAAGCAGAGTTGAAACTACAACAGCCTCTAGACACAGGCCCTCCAGGCCCAGAATTGAATAGCCCTGATCTATAAGATACAGTTTGTTTTTACTATAAATGCAAGTTAATGAGTTGTTTGTGTCAACGTGTGTTGGTCAGTGTTCTGCTGTGTTGTTTTCAGGCTACAATGCTAGTGGAGCTGCTCTGTCTGATCGTCTTCACCGCCCGACTTGTTCACTATGCAAAGGTGATTCCTCCGGTCAAATTTTGGAAGGACCCCAAAAATATCTGCATCATCGCTGTCCTCACGGTAAGAAGTCTTTTCTGTGCCTGATTTTGGTTCTGGTTGCTGTTAAAGGTTCTCTTATACAGCCTTCATCAAAGGTTTAGATAATAATTTAAACATCACTAAGTCAGCGTCAGGTTTTAGGATTTCAGTTAGCATAAACTCCAGAATTAATTGTATTCTTCCCTTTTTATGACAATGAACTTAAAGCTGTGGTATGTAAGTTTGAATAATTAAATAACTTAAAAAATCCTTAAATTTGACCATCTGACCCTGTTCTATGAGGAAAAAGTAATATTTTATTTTATTTTTCCCCCTCACCTGGCCTCTACAGCTAAATTAATCTTTTCTGCGAAGCCTACCGCGTAGATCTGTCTAAATCTTTCCCACAAGAGGGAGCAGTCAACGAGTACGAGCCTCAGTCACCAGCGTGCACAGTGGTGTTGCACTCCTCAGTTGGCTTGACACAACAAAGGAGCAAAAACTATTGTTAGAGCTTCCTTGGCTGCCTTAATGTCTGATACAAACTGTGAAAGTTTAAAAGTGCTTTTTTTTAAATTCATCATGAGAGGTTCTAGACAGTGGAGTTGGACTTAAATTGGAGAGGCCTTTGAAAGATGAAAGAAGCTTTTTGATCTATGAGGCCTCAAAACTGATGAAGAGTTGGCAAAGCAGATTTTGTCGATGGTCGATGGTTTGACCCAATAGTATTGCTATTTTATCAATCTCAAGTTAAACTAAAGTTCTTGACATAAGTCTAAAGCAGAGGTGCCCAACCTTGGTCCTCAAGATCCAAAAACAAAACTTTAAAGAGCAAATTGCAGGTTAAATTTTTTTTTCTAATTCGTATAAAGTGCTATCCAAAAAATACTATTGGAAATGCGTATTGTGGATATTTTGTTTTTAAAATACACAACAGCAGGGCTTTCTAGTAAAAATTTGCCTTTCTCAGCAAAGCTTCTAAAAAAGCTCTTGTTTCTAAATCTGAACTTCTGACGTAACCAAAGGGAGTTAGAAGCTAGGCGCTGCCTCAGCTCAGTGTGGAGAGTGGGTAGTTTTAGGGTAGAGAGCTCATGTTATCCAGTCAGTGTGTGTGTTCACTAGTGTTGGATTGTGTTCATGTTGATAAAGTGTAGTTTGTGAAGGCTGTACCAACTCCAGCCTGTCCGGACATCGAGTCCACGGGTTTCCATATAAGATAAACAACGCCTCTATATCCGTGCCTGAGGGCGTTTTGTGCAGCTGAAAGGACGGACTTCTGTAGCCCACATCAGTCGGTAGCGGGTCAGGGAGGCCTATGCTGGGCTCCATGGCGGGGTTTAAAAAATTAAATGTGGATTTCTGGAGCTCAGATCACCGTCAGAACCAGGTCAGAACCAACCACCAGAAGAAACACGCGGCTTAGAATCCTTCACTCTTTACTTCCTGGGCATTTCAAAGACGGTCCGAGCACTGAAAAGACACGTCTCCCATGAGACTTCAAGCTGTACCTGGGCACAGTGTGTTTGTTTCTGACCACAACCAAAGTCTGGAAGAAGCCTCTGGGATGAGAGGCTAAATGTCTCCAACATATCCAGAAACGTCCAGCTGATTTCAGCTGAAACTCTCAGGATGATCATGTCCAGGATGACTGAGAACTACACCTCCATGCTGCAGCAGCATTCAGTCACAACAGGAACTTAAATGTAGCTGCTGTCAGTAACAATCTAACAGATTTAAACATTAAAACTCAACAGAAATAGTTCAGAAAGAAATTAAAATGTTCACAACTTTGTGTGTGATTATTATTATTACAATTATTTATTGTGGAAGAAGCTGGTGTGGTCCACCTCAGAGAAGCTGCTCTAGCATGATGACTGATTATTCTACAGGTTAGTGTTCAGCCTGCTGACACACACACACACACACACACACACACACACACACGAGTGTTGGTGAGCGGCTGCGTCTGACTGCTGACACTCCGTGTGTGTTTTTATTTATGCAGTGAGGCAAACTCGCCTCACACCGACCAGAGTTTGTTCTTTAAAGCTTCTATTAAATCCACCGTGTTGACGTATTTTAACAAGATTCCTCTACGCTGCAGGAGTAAAAGTTTAGCAGACGCGTTTGTTTATATATGGGTGGGGGGAGGGGGGACTCGTGCTACGCAAAGACAGCTGGTGTGATCAGCTCTGAAAAGCGTTGATCACAATTTGCAGATCATGTTTATTTTTCACGATGATCGGCCGCGGATTCCTCTTCCGGTCGGCATTCTAGGAATCGCAACTAGGAATCGAAATAAAAAACTTTGAACAATTCCGGTAAAAACTAACAGTTGGAACCGATTCCAATCGATGCTCAATGCCCAACCCTACTTCCCAGACAGCCAATGAGCCCAAAGCTCGGCCCAAAAGGAAGTCAGGCTCATCTATGCAAACAAAAGGCTGAGGTGTAAACGTTAACTCAGGACAGAGAGCGGAGGGGGAAGAGAAACGTGAATTCAGCCAAAACTTTAGTTTCATCTAGTTCTCCTCAATGACATAGTTTTGCGTGCAGTTTTAGGTTTACAGTCAAATTCATTTAATTTTAATTACTTTTTTTTAATTTTACAATTTATTTTTCCAAGTTACAATTTTTTTTTTTTTTTTAATTTTCAGTTTTGGTTTTCAAAATTTCTTTGAATTTGCCATCACATTTTTTGAGTTAACAATGTGTTTTTATTGTCTACGTGGAGCTGAGCCCGTTTTGATAGCCATGCTCGGGTTTGGGGTTACCAGATCACAACTTGCTAAATGCGGGACAGAGACTATTTGTTGTGGGACGTGAAACTCCAATGCAACAAGATAAAGTAAAAATAACCAAACCTTCCATTCTGCCTTGTAGCTCTAACATTACTGTTAAATACACGTAAAATCATTAATATTATCATCAAATACTTCATGTCTATTTCAATTCAACCCTTAGCTTAATTGGTGTGTACTTTACCGTTTAATGATGTTACATTGTGGCAATGATATCATCAGAAGACTGCTTCCACAGTCTCGTCACTTCTGCATGTTACCAGTATCAGCCCGACTGAGCCATTTACATGCAGATGCAGATGGGTTCCTATTGCATTATCTGGGTGCTTCAGCACGATTAGAACCAGTCCGCCTTCAGCAAGACTAATGCATTTACATGCATTTAAAAAAACTGGTGTCTGTCTATTTAGGGCAATAGTTAGCTCTTTTGGTGCTCATATGAATGCAGATGATGAAACTCTGCAGAAGGCTGTTAATCACCCGGTGATTGAAATCAGGGACACATCTTAAACGTGCTGGATATCTGCCCTCCAGGACCAGGATTGAGCACTCCTGCTTCATTAATGGGCCATTCCCATCTGTACCGGGTCGGCCCGGGCCGGGTAGCGTAGGTTGTTTACATATCTGGGTGGCCTGGTATTTTTCCGGGCCAACCAAGGCTCATTCTCAGCCCTCTTCTCGAGGGGGTCTGCTTCAGGCCGACCAGGACCAACACACCCACTGCTGACAGCAAATTCACACCTTCCATTAGAGCAAGCCTCTGATTGGTGGGTAGAATCAGCCCACATGGGCTTAAGGCAAGGATGTGTGTAATCAACCGGGCCAGGCTGGGGCCGACTGGGGCTACCCGGCCCGGGCCGACCCGACCCGATCCGGTACAGATGGAATGGCCCAAAGTTCTCAGTCGAGCGCTGAATTACTGAAATAAATGGATTTTTGCACCATTTTCTTATTTTTCAAGTTGCACCTTTTAAATTAGGACGTGGAAACCCAGTTGTTGTAATACGAATAATTAAAATAAGACATAAAGTAAATAGGAACAGTGCTTCCAGTATTCATCTTTCGTGTGGTTTGGATCTTGATGTGGACGTGTCCAACTACATCTGAACTGTGTTGTGTTCTGGAGACAGTTGATGAGTCCTTCTCTGGAGGACTTCCTTTTTCTTTAATGGTTGCAGTTTGCTGAGTAGAGTTCCTGTCTGTGAGCTGCAGAATAAGAATGTGCTGAGAAGGCTTTCTGCCTGTTACGACAGCGCCTTTAGCCAGAAATATTGCCTGGTCAGCGCCCCCCCCCCCAAATAAAAAACACCCCTTCCTGGTGACTCTGAAGCACCCTCTAAAATGTTGTCATACTCCTGAACAGAAACATTAACCATTTAATTGTCCAGAATACAGTCAAATAATTTCCCATCTCTTGAGTTTTGAGTGAGTGTGTTCAGGACACGAACAGGACATCCTGACCGGTCTTTAGCGACACTATAGACTCCGGTATCCTTAGAACAATATTTAAGCTTTTAGTAAATTCAGCTACATTCGCTTCTCTTTTTTAACACTTTAGATATCTGCATAACACGGTGCGCCTCTAACTGTAGGAAACAAATGTTCCTTTCAAACTGAGCTGTATGCTTTCAATTTGACAATTAAGATTTGACCCAAAAGATTTATTTAGAAGTGCTCTCCGATCAGTCGGCGTTAATTGTTTCTGGGTTGCACCAACCAGCAGGTGTTGTTTCTTAATGTGTATTATTTCTTTTGATTAAGTTGGGTTCGAACTCCTGATTTAGTTCTTAATTTATTGATTTGCTGTTTGAGTTTGAGCCAAGTTTCCAGATTTCAGATCGGTGCTGGAATGCCCGACAGGAGATTTATACTAATTATTCATTATTCAAATGACTTTTATTCTGTCACCTTTATTTTCATCTATATGTATTTATCACTTGAATATACATGGAATAACAATGTTTTAATGGCTGTAAAAAATAAGACTGACCGCTGTGACTGAGTGACAACAATCTTTGCTGCTCTCTGCTGCCTTCAGCTCACTCTGGTTGATATGATCATCTATGGATCGTTGGAAGCTGCGAAGATTTACTGCGTCCGCTGGTCTCGAGTCCTTCGCCCGCTCCTTTTGGTCAACGTCACCGAAGGGCGGCAGGTAAGGACATTTAATTTGTTTAACAACTGACCACAGGAGCGTAATGTGAAAGCTAAAGCTATGAGTGCCCTCTTGTGGCTGCCTGTGGCACATGTTTAAAATTCAATCCTGTCCATGCAAATAAGTGTCATATTGTTCTGACTGAATAATAATGGTAATGATAATTTGATTATTAAGCTTATTTAATGGGACAATGTGTAGTTTTTAACCATCAGTCTCTGGAAACATCCGTCAAAATGTTGTTGAGAATTAATGTAATGATGCCCAGTTGTTGAAAAATATTGGCAGCTTTGTAACAAAACCATAAAATTCAGGTCTAAAATACGTGGGAGCGGGTCTAAGTCTCTGTGCGACGCCATATTAGACGCCATGTTTCCTTCTACGGAGACCCGTGATCAAATGCATTTACTGATTTGTAACAAACACAAAACTTTCGCTATTCATAAATAATGTTGTTTTACACATTTGCCTCTTCACTCATTGCCAGTGATGAAAGGAGGTCTCATGTGCTGTTATTTTGCTGAAGTTTGCACTCCCCAAGGCTTTTTGACCCTAATTGGCAGCGAGACTGAGTCAAACTGAGGGGATGTAGCAAAACGCTTACTAACGGCCACGGCAGTTGTAACCAGATCAATGGTAAGCCTACCATTCATTTTCAGATTTGTGGTTTTGCTTTTAGTCTTCCCTAGGGACGGGTACCTTTGACATTTGAATCGATCCGGTACTAATTCCTGGTACCTAGGAATCGATACCGGTACTTAACGGTACCAATTTTCGATACTTTTGAGTGTTTAATATTTTAATTCTCTTTTATAATTAAATATATATTTTTCTCAATATATAACCCTATTTGATAAATATCACGATAAATAACATTAAACTGTTTGTATTTTAACATCGTCCTTGTAGTTTTATAAGCTGATAATTAAACTGAAGCAAACATCTTTACTGTGAACTAAATTTACTGTGTATCTTCATTCCTTTCGCCGTCCTTTTTCATTTGATTTTTCCTACTGGGAAGTTAGAATTTCCGAGGAGAAAGCGAACGCACCATTAGATGATAACAATGGTAGCAATGGAAGCTAACATATCAAGCTAACGTTATCTTAAACAGTTTAACTGCTGGAGCAGATTAAAACGATGATGCCTCACACTTAGATCGTTGTCACTGGTTTCATCTTCACCCAATCACCCGTCGTTTAGTAAAGTGAAGCCAAACTTTAGAGCGCGTTCATGTTCTTCTAGTCGGAAATTCGGAGTTCCGAGGAGAAAGGGAACGCACCATTAGCGAAACGGAAGCTAACATATCAAGCTAACGTTATCTTAAACATTTTATTTACCTACCGGAGCTGCTCTGTTTACAACTCGCTCGCAGCGACCGATGACATAACGCTCTTGCGCATGCGCAGCTGTCTAGGCAAGTTCTCGTTGTGATGGACGGATACCGAAACGAGGCACCGTTTGAAATGAAGTGAATCGGTGCTCGGTCGGTACTGTGGAATTCGGTCGGTACCTTAAAAAGTACCGAATTCGGTACCCTTCCCCTGTATATAATCATTGTATTCCATAAATGTTTAGGGTTATTAAAAGCCTTGCATGAACAGTTCTTATAAAAATTAGCTTGGCATTCCTTGTCTGTGTCGTACAGAAATTTTAGTTTCCTATATTCAAGCCAGTGGTCGGGAAGATGCCTAAGATTTGCTAATTTCCAGGCTTTATCGTGTCTCTTGTAAAGAGCAATTCATTCTCAGGTGATCCAAGCCAGATGACTGCCCTTAACTTTTACACTGACCCAGGGGGCTCATTTCTTAAGAATCTGCAGAAACACAGAGCGAAAAAAGTTTCAAGCACCATCAACATCTGACATCAGAGACAGTCTACCCCAAGCTAGAAATCTCAGGTCCTGCAAATAGTGATCAGTATTAAAAGTACGCAAGTCACAGGGCTTTATAATCTTCAGAGGGGTGTGCGGACTAGTTATTTTCCAGAATCAATAAATAATTGAATGATCACTGAGACAGTCGGCTAGAGCCCCAGAATCACAAATTGTATTTGGGTGCGTTAATAAAATCCAATCGGAGAGAAACTGGTGGCACCAACCCTAGTTAAGCTTGGTTTATGCTTGACGCATTCACTTTCCGCGCAGTGATGCGGCTCGCGGATGGAACGCGCTTCACAACTCGCAGCGTTTATGGTTCGTGTGGCTCGTCTCTGCGGTGAGCCAATATTCTCCCAAACTGTAGGGGGCAGCATGGAGCTCTACAGCAATCATCCAACACTACACCTTAGTAGAAGTAGAAATCACTGTTTACAACATGGCATTTCAGCATTTTTAACAGCGTCCTCGTCTTTTCCGACAGTGCGAGCTATTTCTCTCCAAGAATTATTAACAACATGTTGATCACGGTGATCTCTGAGAGCTGAATCATACAAATGTCTGTATTTACGAACCTCTGCCGTGCCGGTCCGCCATGTTTTTCCGCGTCCGACCGTCCGCGTGGTTAGAAATTTTCCGAGGTGCGCGTTGCGGAAATCTTGGGCCGTGCGGAGACGCGGTGGAGGGGCGTGGTTGTTAAAGTGACGCAACTTTTCCGCGCGGAGCCGTGCGGACCACACGGACGCGTCAAGCATAAACCAACCTTTAGCTCAGAGATCTCTTCCATCAGACTTGAGCTGTTTAAAGCTTGGTTTATGCTTGATGCATTCACTTTCCGCGCGGTGATGTGGCTCGCGGATGGAACGCGCTTCACAACTCGCAGCGTTTATGGTTCATGCGGCTCGTCTCTGCGGTGAGCCAATATTCTCCCAAACTGTAGGGGGCAGCATGGAGCTCTACGGCATGCATCCAACACTACACCATAGTAGAAGCAGAAATTATTGTTTACAACATGGCATTCCAGCATTTTTAACAGCGTCCTCGTCTTTTCCGACAGTGCGAGCTATTTCTCTCCAAGAATTATTAACAACATGTTGATCACGGTGATCTTTGAGAGCTGAATCATAC